>NC_061111.1:74592932-74656772 GCF_002878395.1 Capsicum annuum
TACTACATGGGGGGCATACATGGCTAGCTGGGTGAACTTGAGAGAATACTCTTTCACACTCATGCTAACTTGCCTGAGGTTGATGAACTCCAACACTTTGGCTTCTTTCAGCTCAACAGGAAAGAATTGGTCTAGGAAGGCAGTAGAAAACTCTTCCCACTCTATAGGATCTGCATCCGTACCCCTATCTACCTTTCATTACTTAAACCACGTCTGGGCTACATCCTGAAGTTGATAGGTGGCTAACTCGACACTCTCACTGGAAGTCACTCCCATGATATTTATGACTTTTTGTACCTAGTCGAGGAACTTCTGTGGATACTCTTCAGATTTAGAACCTTAGAATAAAGAAGGATTCATTAAGATGAAGTCCCGAATCCTGGATGCAATAATATTGGTCACTGGGTTAGTCGAAATAGCAGTTGGCCGTTCATTCTGAGCTATAACAAATTAGCAAGAGTAGTGAATGCAGTCCTGGATTCTACATGGGAAACATGCTTGTCCAGGGGATTTGCCTGAATGGGCTGAGGTTCTGACTGATTTTTTGTTCTTCTTTCGTTAGTCCTTTTAGGAGGCATGTTCTATAAATGAAAGAGAGAAATAAATTAGATGGAGATTTTAACTGGAGCTCATTCTCACTCGCATGACATGAATACTGAAAGAAAGGAAACTATTCCTAAAACATCTCATAGCCTCCTGTACATAAGTGTGGCATGCAATTTCAGACTTTCTAGGACACTGTTGAACCTTAGGCTCTGATACCAAGTTTGTAATGCCCCGATTCTGGTACCCCAAATGCTATACGATTCTAACAATCTTGAAGGACCACTAGCTAACCCATGACTGGTACCTGTTGTGAGCACTGCATCACAGTAATACTATAAAAATAATATAACTGAAATAAATGGAAAAATCTAGCAAAAAACTTGCCATAAGGTTCAAATCTGAAATAAGCAATGTCTAATCAAGGTATAATAATACCAAAACTAAAAAAACAATTATCTGAAATACTCTAGTTTGAAAAAGCCTCTAAATTGTCTGAATAAAGAGCTGATGGGACATATGCCCAACTAAATCTAACTGATGAAATAAGCTAAGTAATGAAGCACTGAAATAATGAGATAATCACGTCCTCAAACTATGAGGACTCACCACTGACTTTGACTACTAAAATCTGAACTGCTAAGTGCGATCGTGAACCTGAGCGTCCGAACCTATGGTATAAAATACCATACCACAAGAGAAAAGTATGCATCAGTATGTGAGAATGTACTGGTATGCAAAGTGAGGTAAGTTGAATGCAAAGGTTTATATGCATGAACTATAATTGACTAAATAGCATGAACATGACTGTGTAAGAATACGTGTATGAATACGTGACCTATAACTGAGGTCATAATAATGTTGAATACTAAATTAGAATACTGATTAACTGATGTTTAAGTCTATGGATACGGTGTAATTGGTAACTGAATGATTGTATTTGACAGTTATAAATCTATGGAACTATACTGAGTTTACTAATAACATGGATTACTGATAACTGATGTGCTGTTAACTGAGTGACTATTTCTGGCAGTCTTAATTCTCATGGAACTAGCTAAGTTCCGTACTTAGTTAAGCGACTATATATGACAGTCTTGAAATATGAGGAACTATCTGAGTTCCTTACTGAAGATCAGATTGAGACTGTAGAAGGTAATCATCTAACCTACATACCCCATAATTAAACTGGTGGGGTCCAACCTGTGACCCCAGTTGGAAGGGTGTTAATATCTATCACGGCCTGAACGAAGGCCTGGCCTTGATGGACATCCCAAACCATGGTAATCATGCACAACATTCATATAATAAAAGAAGATGCGAAAACATATTCTTCTACAAAAATATGGTCAATTCTGAATTCAACACAAGTATGGAAACTGTAAATCAACTACATCTAAGTAACATCTGACTCAGTCTGGGAAATCTCTACTACATTAATATCTGACAACTGTCTGAAACTGGAATAAGGGCCCCAGTAGACCAAAACTAAAATAAGTGACATAATCTGAAAAGACAGGCCTTCTGGAATAGAGAAGGCTCACCACTGCACAATCTGATTAGCTGTCTGAATTATCTACTGCTTATTTGGACCCCTAGACTGAGTCTTAGAACCTGAGAGATAGGGGGAGGGGGATCAATACAGATGTACTAGTACGCAGAGCATATCTAAAATAATCATTTATTATTCAACATATATGAGAGCAATTTAAAATAGTTCATAAGTATATCATATAGTAAGAATTCACATGGGCATTTTAAAGACTCTATAAAAATTACCTTAGCTCTAAGAAATCTGTGTTACTTCTATGCTAGGTGGTATAACCTACAACTCTGAAAAATTCCATGGCTATATGGAAACTTCCATTAACTCAGTAGCGCAGCCCCCAACCCAAGTGTGCCACAAGGGTCGAAGTCTCTGAATCTACTACGCCACACAGCCGTCTCCATCATATAATAATAATCTAACCATATCAGCAATTACGGTTTCAGGCTAAGAGTTTCTTGAACTCGCGCCTTCTTCGAGTAACCACCTAACCCTCTTTAAGACCCTTTCTCTATCAAAACATACAGTCTCTGAAAACATACTCTAAGAACATGCTCTGAAAACATAATCTGTTATGGCATAAATACACATGGTATCGTCATACCATTGACTTGTAAGTCATATCTCTGAGCCATTATTAGTCTATCATAAATATCTATTTTAAAAACATAAGTTTTGGGACCACCATTTCAATAATTCAATTCAAAGAAACTCTTTCCCAAATCTCATGTAAACACATGCAAGGAACTCATCTTTGTCAAGCATTTCTGTAGTACAGTACAAGGTGGTCATGTCAAAGTTCTCAATTCACATACAATTCTTTCTCTTAAACACAAGAATACATTTATATCAAGAAACACCCTCTCAATAATTTCAAATCATGCTCAAATGCTATAATATTGTGAAAACATCTTTCAAATCACAAAAACATAATCTTTAATTCAATACACGAGAGGGAGTTCATAATTTATGCTCTCAACGATCTTAAATCTCAAATCTCAATTTCCATAAATATACGTATAAATGTAAATCAATTTAGGGGATAGAACCACAAGGTCAAAACAATAGTAACATTAAAACATCTGAAGTATGTAATTTAGAACATAGATTCCAAAACCCCTTTGAAATTCATGCATAAAAATCTAAAAAATCATGATCTAATGGTTTTAAGCCCATGTAATTTTTTTAGGATAAACCCCATATACCTCTATCTAGAAATTTAAAGGGTGCTTCTTGATGCCTACGGCTTGGGGATTTCAAATCTTCAATTTATTTTGAAAACCCACGGTTGAATCTTGATTTATTTAGATTATCAATATGGAACCCTAGAGAGTGTTCTTGAATATTTTTGGTGAATATATGAATAATATGCTCAATTAGGGTTGAAATCTCATGTTTGGACTGATAAGGGTGTGGAAAAATACCTAATATACCCTTAATGAGACCGGTATTAAAATATAACTGGGAGCCCAATTTCATGGGCCACCGCAATGCAGCACTATCGTGGTGGCTCACTAGAAAATTGATGAATGGGAATTTGACCCACTCCGCGATGCACCACCATCGCAGAGTCCCACTGGAAATTAACCATCATTATTTACACCCTCTCCGCAATGCGCCAAGGACAGGAATGACAGTGTTTTACGACTAAGACTTAAATTAACCATAGCTCCTTCCCCGAGTGTCCGTTTTGGATGCATCTTATGTCGACGGAAAACTTATTCAATCATCTAAGAAATGAAAATTTGAAATCTAAGGGATTTCGCCAGGAAAAAGTATAAATCATTCTAGAAGCCAATGCTTTATATTTTGAGGATAAAATTTAGCTTAGAAGAACTTTGGGGCGTTACAATATCACCCCCTTGGGAGCATTCGTCCCTGAATATTGACGCGGGATACAGACAAGTAAAATTTCAAGCATACTAAGGCATAGAAAGAATAAGGCAAGGATTGTACCTTCCATTTCGTCATCCATTGGATCAAAAAGGTTTGGGTATCTATCTTTCATGTCAACTTCTGATTCCCAAGTCGCTTCTTTAATTTTTTGGTTTCTCCACAACACTTTAACTGAGGCTATCTATTTGTTCCTCAATCTTCTAACTTGGCGATCCAAAATCTCTACAGGCTCGTTTTCATAGGATAAGGAGTCTGTCACTTTGATTTCTTCGACAGGCAATACTAAAGAATGGTCTCCAATACACTTCTTCAACATAGATATATGAAATACCAGATGAACCGAACCCAAACTAGATGGTAATTCTAACTTATACGCTACTCCGCCTATCCTTCTCACATTCTAATATGATCCTATATAGCGAGGACTCAGCTTACCTTTCTTCCTAAATCGCATGACTTCCTTCATAGGAGAAACCTTGAGAAATACCGAATCTCCAACCTCAAACTCTAGATATCTTCTCCTAACATCGTCGTAGGACTTCTGATGACTCTGAGCTATCTTAAGTCGTTCTCTAATGACTTTCACATTCTCTATTTCCTGATGAACAAGATCAAGCCCAAATATTTGTGTCTTATCTACTTTATACCATCCTATCTGGGACCTACATCTTCTCCCATACAATGCCTCAAAAGGTGCCATCTTAATATTGGAATGGAAACTATTATTATATGCAAACTCTATCAATGGCAAGTGCTCTACCCAACTACCTTTAAAATCAATCACACAGGACCTTAATATATCCTCAAGGGTCTGGATAGTGCGCTCAGCTTGCCCACCTGTCTGAGGGTGAAAAGTCGTGCTCAAATTCACTTGGGTACCTAAACCCTTTTGAAACGATCTCTAAAACTGTGAAGAAAACTGTGTACCTCTGTCAGATATGATAGACACAGGTGCCCCATGCAAACGAACTATTTATGTTATGAACATCTTGGCATAATCCTCTCCCGAATAATTTGTCCTGACAGATAGAAAGTGAGCTGACTTGGTCAACCTATCTATAATCACCCAAAGGGAATCATACTAGTTTTGGGACCTTAAAAGTCCTGTAATGAAGTCCATATTAATCATCTCCCACCTCCACAAAGGCAAAGCTATCTCTTGAGAAGAACCACCTGGCCTCAAATGTTCCACTTTAACTTGTTGACAATTCAAACACTTGGCAACATAGTTAACCACATCACGCTTCATATTATTCCACCAATAAATGGTTTTCAAATCCTGATACATCTTTGTAGAGCCAGGGTGAACAAGATACCTCGACATGTAAACTTTGTCAAGGATTCTCTTCCTCAGACCATCTACATATGGGACACACAATCTACCCTGGTATCTCAAAACACTATCACCACCAATTTCAAAAGACAATACCTTTTATTGACCCACATCTTTCTTGATCTGCATCAAGATGGGATCTTCAACCTGCTTCTCTTTGAGTTCTGCACAAAGGGAATATTTAGCTATCTTATGAACAACCACTCCTCCATCCTTGGAATCCAAAAGTCTCACTCCTAGATTTGTAAATCGGTGAATATCCTTCACCATCTCCCTCTTTTCTTTCCCTATATGAGAAAGACTGCCCATAGATAACCTGCTGAGGGCGTCAGCTACCATATTCTCCTTGCCCAGATGATAGTGCAAGCACATGTCATAGTCTTTTAAAAGTTCCAACCATCGCCTATTCCTGAGATTCAATTCTTTCTGCGAGAAAACATACTGTAAACTCTTGTGGTCAGTAAATATATCAACGTGTACCCCATACAAATAGTGCCTCCAGATCTTAAGTGCAAAAACCACAGCCGCTAACTCCAAGTCAGGAGTAGGGTAGTTCCGCTCATCACCTTCAACTGCCTAGATGCATAAGCCACTACCTTACTGTGCTGCATAAGAACACTCCCAAGTCTCACTCAGGATGCATCACAGTATAGAATAAAACCTTCTGTACCCTCTAGAAGAGTCAGAATAGGAGAAGTAGTCAACTTTTCTTTCAACTTCTCAAAACTATTCTCACAAGAGTCAAAACATAACAACTTTACCTTTTTCTAAGTCAACATAGTAAGTGGTGAGACTATGGAAGAAAAACTCTTGATGAATTTTCTATAATAACCCACCAAACCCAAAAATCTCCGAATGTTGGTTGGAGTCATGGGTTTGGGCCATTTTATCACTACCTCAATCTTTTGGGGATCAACCTTAATCCCCCCACTAGACACAATATGCCCCAAGAATGCAATAGCATTCAACCAGAATTCACACTTGGAAAATTTTGCATACAACTTATGATCTTTAAGGGTCTAAAGGATGATTTGGAGGTGATTGGCATGGTCCTCCTCGCTCTTAGAATATACCAAAATCCCATCAATGAATACAATGATAAACAGATCCAGAAACTGACGAAAAACTCTATTCATTAGATCCATGAAAGCTACAGGGGCGTTAGTCAACCCGAAGGATATGACTAAGAATTCATAATGGCTGTATCTGGTTTGTAAAGCTATTTTGGGAATATTTGACTCTCTAACTTTCAACTGGTGATATCCCGAATGAAGGTCTATCTTTGAAAAGCATTTAGCATCCTGAAGTTGATTAAAAAAAGATCATCAATCCTAGGAAGGGGATATTTATTTTTAATCATGACCTTATTCAACTGGCGGAATCTATGCACATACGAAGGGAACCGTCTTTCTTTCGCATGAAAAGTATAGGCTCACCCTAGGAAAACACACTGGGGTAGATAAAATCTTTATCTAAAAGATCTGCTAGCTATTCTTTCAACTTTTTTAGCTCTGCAGGAGCCATCCTTTATGGCAGAATAGAATTAGGATGGGTATCTAGCAATAAATCAATACCAAAATCTATCTCCCTATCAGGTGTCATTCCTGGGAGATCATCTGGAAAGACTTCTGGGAATTTATTCATTATAGGGACAGACTGAAGAGGGAGACTTTTGGCACTAAAATATTTAACCCAAATAAGATGATACAAGCAACCTTTGGAAATAAGTTTACAAGCCCTGAGATAAAATATGAAGTGCCCTCTAGATGCTAGAGAATGTCCCTCCCATTCTATCACAGACTCATTCAAAAAAAAAGGTGACTCTTTAGGTCCTACAATTCAAGGTGGCATAGCATGAATGGAGCCAGTCTATCCCTAAGATAGTATCAAAATCAACAATATCAAGTTCTATGAGATCTTCCTCAGTATCCCAGATGAAAATAGACATAACACAATTTCTATACACCCTCCTAGCAACAATAGAATCTCCCACCGGGGTGGAAACCGAAAAAGGTTCAGCAATCACATCAGGCTCAAACCCAAAGCCAACAGCCACATATAGAGTCACATAAGACAAGGTATACCTAAGATCAAGTAATACATACACATCACGAGAAAATATTTACAATGTACCGGTGACTACATCTAGTGAGGCCTCTGCCTTCTGGCAATTACTTAAAGCATACAACCGGTTTTGACCATTTCTGGCGGCTGAAGTGACACCTTTCTGAGGTGGTGGTGCAGATGAATTTGCTTGCGACTTGGATCCTCTAACATTACTCTTTGCTGCTGGACAGCCTCTCTGGATATGGTCTGGCTGGCCGTATGAATAACACACCAAAGCGCCAAACTGACATCCCCCTAGATGATTCCTCCCGCATCTCCCACGGTGAGGATAGGACTGAGAGTTTTGGGCTACACTTCTCTGCGACTGCATATCCTGCATCCTCAGCCCCTGACTAGACTAAAAATTCTAGGTGCGCTGCTGAGCTATGGGTCTGGACACTGGAGCACTAGCTGCTGACTGTGCATTACCCCAATTCTTTCTCTTTTGCTATTTGTCGACCCTATTACCGCTCTACTGCTGACTATGAATCAAGTCTGTCACTATGGCTTTCTTTGCCTGCCTGTCCTTTTCCCTAGATTTGACTATCTTCTTCTTTTTCTCCTCAACTTGTTGCATGTGGACTGACAGTCTAGCAAAGTCCATATCCCTGTTTAGCATAGCTCCCTGACACTCAAGCACCAGATCATCTAAAAGGTCGGAAGAAAACTTCATCATTCAGGCCCTCATACTACTCGTCATCTCAGGAGCATAACGGGCCAGCTGGTTAAACTTTAAAGTATAGTCTTGAACACTCATCTTACCATGCTTAAGGTTTATGAACTCCTCTGATTTAGCTTCCCTCAGCTCCAGAGGAAAGAATCGGTCAAGAAAAGATTCCACAAACTTGTCCCAAACTTTGGGCTCAACACTGTCACCCTTCGTATCTTCCCACTTATTGTACCATTGGTTCGCTACATCTTTTAGAAGGTATGCTGCTATCTCAACACCCTCCACCTGATCAACATGTATTACTTTGAAAACATTCTCCATTTTGTCTATGAACTCCTGCGGGTCCTCTTCTACCTTAGAGCCAGAGAACTTGGGCGGGTTCATTCTCATGAACTAGCCCACTCTAGTAACTTCAAAAGTAATGGACGTAAACCCAGTATCCTCTGACCTCTGAGTCTATGCCAGCATGTGAATAGACTATCTGAATTCAACATTAGAAATCTCTCCTTCATGAGGCTGAGTGCGATTGGCCCCAGTCCGGGGAGCTCTAGGAGGACTGGTCAGTACAGGAGGTACTCTCGAAGTAGGAACAGGCTCTGGGGTATGAGCTCTGTTACGGGTCTGCATCCCACGGGTGGGATAAACTTCATCATCCTGAGCATTAACGTTGTTGTGACGCAGAGCCATTACTAGTTTTTTAAAATGCAAGAGGTCATTAATTTGGGGACAGATTAGACGCTGAAACGCGAATTAAATCACAAAGAAGAGAAATATTCTTAAATGTCTAATATCCTCCTTCTTATAAGTGTGGCATGCTACACACCCATAAATAAGACTCTACCCGACGTTATTTCACAAATACTCTGGAACCATGAATCGTGCTCTGATACCAAGGTTGTTACGACCCAAACGAGGGCCTAGCCGTGATGGACATCCTGAACTATGAAGGCCCAGAATACCCTTCTCTATCTGGTAATTATGCACAACATTCATATAATAAAAGAAGATGAGTAAATATAATCTGCTACAGAAACATGGTCATTCTGAATTCAATACAAGTATAGAAACTATAAATCAACTACATCTAAGTAACATCTGACTCAGTCTGTGAAATCTCTACTACATAAAAATCTAAAAACTGTCTGAAACTGGGACAAGGCCCTTAGTAGACCAAAATTGAAATAAGTAACATAATCTGAAAAGACAGGCCTTCTGGAATAGAGAAGGCTTACCACTACATAATTTGATAAGCTGTCTGAATTATCTACTGCTTATCTGGACCCCTAGACAGAGTCTCAGAACCTGAGAGGTAGAGGGTTCAATACAGATGTACTGGTACGTAGAGCATATCCAAAATAATTATTTATTATTCAACATATATTATAGCAATTTAAAATAGTTCATAAGTATATCATATAGTAAGAATTCACATAGGCATTTTAAAGACTCTGTAAAAATCATCTCAACTCTGAGTTCTGTGTTACTTCTGCGCTAGGTGATATACCCTAAAACTCTGAAAAATTTCATGGGCTATAAGGAAACTGCCATTAACTCGACAAAGAAGCCCCCAACCCAAGTGTGCCGCAAGGGTCGGAGTCTTTGAATCTACTATGCCACACGGCCATCGCCAGCATACAATAATAATTTACACGTATCAGCAATTATGATTTCAGCCTAAGAGTTGCTTGAACTCGTGCCTTCTTTGGGTAACCACCTAACCCTCTTTAAGCCCCTTTTTAAAACTCTATCGAAACTTACAGTCTTTGAAAACATAATCTATTATGGCATAAATACATATGGTATCATCATACCATTGACTTGCAAGTCACATCTCTGAGCTATTATTAGTCTATCGTAAATCTCTATTTTCAAAATAGAATTTTTGGAACCACCATTTCAATAATTCAATTCAAAGAAACTCTTTCTCAAACTTTATGTAAACACATGCAGGGAACTCATCTTTGTCAAGCATTTCAGTAGTACAGTACAAGGTGGTCATGTCAAAGTTCTCAATTCACATGCAATTCTTTTTCTTAAACACAAGAACACATTTATATCAAGAAACACCCTCTCAACAATTTCAAATCATGCTGAAATGCTATAATATTATGAAAACATCTTTTAAATCTCAAAACCATAACTTTAATTCAATACACGAGAGGGAATTCATAATTTATGCTCTCAACGATCTTAAATCTCAAATTCCATACATATACATATACATGTAAATCAATTTAGGGGATAGAACCACAAGGTCAAAACAATAGTAACATTAAAATATTCGGAGTACGTAATTTAGAACATAGATTCCAAAACCCCTTTAAAATTCATGCAAAAAAATCTAAAAATCATGCTCTAATGGTTTTAAGCCCATGTAGATTTTTTTTAGGATAAACCCCACGTACCTCTATCTATAAATTTAAAGGATGCTTCTTGATGCCCACGGCTTGGGTATTCCAAATCATTAATTTGTTTTGAAAATTCACGATTGAATCTTGATTTATTTGGATTATCAATATGGAACCCTGGAGAGTGTTCTTGAATATTTTTGGTGAATGTATGAGTAATATGCTCAATTGGGGTTGAAATCTCGTGTTTGGACTAATAAGGGTGTGGGAAAATACCCAATATACGCTTGATGAGATCGGTATTAAAATATAACTGGGAGCCCGATTTCATGGGCCACCACGATGTGCCACTATCGCGGTGGCTCACTAGAAAATTGACGAATGAGAATTCGGCCCACTCCACGATGCGCCACCATCACGGAGTCCCATTGACAGGAATGACGGTGTTTTACGACTAGGACATAAATTAACCATAACTCCTTCACTGAGTGTTCATTTTGGACGCATCTTATGTCGACGGATAACTTATTCAATCATCTACGAAATGAAAAATTGAAATCTAAGGGATTCAGCCGGGAAAAAAGTATAAATCATTCTAGAAGACAATGCTTGATATTTTAGGGATAAAAATTAGCTAAGAAAAACTTCGGGGTGTTACAATAATGTTCCACGGGTATAGACAAGTTGTGAGTTAACCCTCTGCTGATAGGGAGCTCTTCTGTCAACCCCTCGCTGATAAGAGAACTTAAATGAGATATATTAACCCTAGTCTCATAGGTATATATCTCAACCGACGTTAGCTATGTAGTTCTGGAATGCAAGGATTGCTTCTAAGGATCACACCCTCTACTGACTGACAAGTGATCCCTCATATCTAGGTTCACTCGATGCTGAATCCTACTCCCAACTGAATAGACACTGAACTAATTTCCTAGTTCACACTAAGATTGACTGAGCTGTTACTGATTGTACTGTTTGACTGAACTGAGTTTACTGAGTTTCGTTGACTGACAAAATACTACTGAGTTCTATTAACTGACTGAATTTATTGAGAACTGAACTAAATATTGAATGGGACTGAACTGATACTAAATCTACTGAGCTTTCCTGAGTCATGTAACTAACTGTGTAAACTTGACTGATAGTACTACTGATCATGGCTTGATTAAGGTTATCTTGAAAATTGACACTAGCTCTAGGCACACAGCTAAATTATCGGGTATTAAATACCCCCAGGACTCGATAGCATGAATATAAATAGGACATGACACTTTTTGAACACATGACCATTGTCAAAAATTCACAATAAAACCATTGAGGGATTTCATGAAGCATTTAAAAGTCATAAGCATATACATGAATAGGAATTCATGCTAACATAACATAATTTCACAAATCCATACTTATGAGCATTTTACCAAATCATTAAAAGAGATAGCTTAAGCATGGGATTCATTTTGAACATGTGGGTACATCATGAGTTCATCATTTAGATCACAAATTGGTCATAATTCACAATTCTTATTCACTTAGGAATTTTAACAAATGCATGGAAAGCATAACCTTTTCTAGGGCATAAATCAACAACTAATACATCATGGCTATATCAAGCACTTCAAATTTAAGGATTTCAATCCACATACTAACATAAAGTCATGAAAATTTAATAATGATTCAATCTTGAAAGTCATATCATAACATTAACATGTGTACAATCAAGCCCACAACATGGAATTCAAAATTCATATTTTGAAAAGGGTTTCTTGAGCTCCAAGGGTGGAAGAGACCCTTGGATGAACACTTTACATACCTTTGTTGAAAAATTCTGGAAAGTTAACAGAGAAATCTTGAGTTCTTGATTTGGAATTAATCACCTAGGATTTTCTTATTCTTGAGAAATTGTTAAATAGTCAATGTATTTAGCCAAAAAAGGGCTAAGTTTCGTGTTATAAGGGCTGAAGGTCAGGGGAAAAGACCTAATTACCCTTAAGGA
This sequence comes from Capsicum annuum, assembly GCF_002878395.1. Classification (NCBI taxonomy): domain Eukaryota; kingdom Viridiplantae; phylum Streptophyta; class Magnoliopsida; order Solanales; family Solanaceae; genus Capsicum; species Capsicum annuum. The sequence goes on from NC_061111.1 coordinate 74,605,368, forward strand.
AGGGGTCATTTAATTATGGAAAACTAGGCACCGATGTAGTTTTTGATGCGATGCATCAATGTTATCGATACGATACTCGACGCATCGCACTAACAATGTGTCTCAGGAGTTTGACTTTGGCAACCTACAATAATATTAACCAACGCGATAGGTGATGCGGCGCGCTAAGATTGCGTTGTTCCACTATTTTGGGATTTTGAACGTGGTCTAAACGTGGTTCGAAAAATCCAAAACTTGTTCGGGAACACCTATTGACTTTTTGATCATGAATTAACAAAAATATAGACCACTAAAGGATATTAAGGTCACAAAATGAGATTGACAACTTTTGAAGGCTAAAAATAAACTAAGTCTAGAAACTTAGCAAGAATCTTCTAGGCCTGGGACCCCTTGACAAGTTTAAAGGATTGAATTAAGCTAGAAATTTTGTGGGGTCTTACAACCGGCCTACCCTGATATCCATAAGAACCTCTGAAATCTCTACCATGAGAAACATGACCTCTAAACTCGCCAAAATTGGACACCTTCTTGGCGCCTCCCTCAGATACCCGAAGAATGCCCTCTATCATCTTCACATAATCCACAATGCTCTAAAAAGATGCCAAAATACAACCATCTTATACGTAGCCAACTAAAGGTAGACATCCAAACCCTTTACAAACTGCTAAATCTTCTGATACTCGATGGATATACAGTCATAGAAATATCTAGACAAGGCACGAAAACTTGACTCATACTCTACAACAATCATGGATCCATGTTCCAAATGATCAAACTCATCACGCAACCGATCCCTTAAATAGTTGGGCATAAATTTCTTCAGAAAGTCATTGACAAATTGATCCTACGATAACTCAGGAGCATCAATAGACCCCATAGTGCACGGGATGGTAAATACTCGTGGGCCTACCTTCTTCTGTACCAAAGACCTTGTGGAGATAGCACCACAATGATGGATATATAAAATATACCAACAATCCCTCCAACACTAGGGGAGATGAACTTTTAAGAATTGGAGTAGAACCCATACCTCCAAACTACTCAACACGAGGCTTAGGGACGATTCCCCTAGTATTTTTCCTAGACCGGGATAAACCACGAGCCCATCTCCTCCCTCAAATCCATCCATGACTTGAGGCTCACCCTCGAGGTGAAGGCTATGATTCACCGCTCTTGTAGGACTTAGTCAACACCATTTGCGTAGAGAGAGTAAAACACAACTCAGAACAGAAGATATGAAAGAACTTCACATGATAAGGAATAAAATAGGAAAATTTTCCTAAAGACATCCTATAGCCTCTCAAAGATAGGTACGGACGTCTACGTACTGATTCGCGAGACTATATTAGACATACCGTTCTTACACCATTGAGACCAATGAATCTTGGTTGCTCTGATACCAATTTGTCATGACCAAACAATAAAAGTCATGATGACACTTGTTGCGGTACCTTGACAAGTAAGCCTATCACCAAAACTTATAAAAAAGGAGAAAAGACAGAAATACTCCAAGGTAAGGATTTTAGAACAACGCCAAATCGTACAAGTAATTATAACAATGCAAAAAGACCATATCCAAATGCCATACATTCCTAAAATAGTTGTCAATAGTGTAAGAACCGCTAATACAAACCATGAGTCAAACACTTTAAAAATATCCACACAAGGTCAACATCTGTCTCCGAACACTCATAAAGACATAACTACTATAGAAAGATAGAGGTGAAATTCAAATGATGAATGTCCAAAGGCTACCTTGGAAGCACCAACAATCGTCTGATCAAGCTAGCTGAGGCACACTCTAGCTAGGATTTACACCTAAAGGGCACAGTAGGCATGAGTATGGTCTACTTGTACTCAATGGGTACCATAGGCCAACCAAACAAAGTAGTAAATAAAGTATACAAAATATCCACTAAGGGCACATCACCTATAATAAGAAAATATCCCACAATGATAGCCCCTGTTGCTTGCACTATCAGTTCTACAATATCCACACATGATATAACAACACGTCAGATTGGGATACAAATATACACAATATCACATACAAGTAGAATAAAAAAGGAACATGTATAATCAAGATCATCAAATACAAATAAAGAAAGATAGAATAATTAGATATTAACAAGTCAAGATATAGAACAAATAGATAGATGACAAGTTAATAGGGAAATACAAGTGATCAAACCCAAACTACTCCATCAAATAAGGTTATTGCGGTAGTTGTCAAAAAATAGTAACCTAACTCAGGTTGGGGTCAAATCCAACAAAATACTTGGAATAGTAGCTCTCACTTGCAGTAATCAACGGGTAGAACTGGAAAAGTAAATGGAGGGGTTGTAGTTTTAATATTTGTAATGACCCAAGAATACCCCTAAGTCATTACACGGTGCTTAGGGTCTTATACTGGAATAAATTATGAGCAACTGAATCAATACATAAATCTGAATAAAATAAGTGGAAGATCAATATTTTCTGAATCTGATCAATACAAAGCCATATAAAAATGATTACAAATCTGGTTATACAAAACAACACTAGAATAAAAATACATTAGTTCTACTGACAGTCTATGAAGCCTCTACTATACTGACTATAGGTATATGGGACACGAATCCAACTACCACTAATCAATACATATGAGCAAGAAAATAAAGTACATATATAATATCTAATTGAAGTCCCCGAAGTAGGAGGACTCATCATTTGCTAACTGGAATCTGCAACTGTCTGATCGTGATATAAGGACTACAACTGAAATGGTATCTACATTATTAAACAATGTAGCACATAGACGTATATGTTGATTAGTACTTTTGGAATTTACTGAGCATGTGGGGGTGAATGCATAAGTAAAATAGTAACTCAATTATTCATATAGCTTGCAAAGAATGCATGCTAAGTGTAAATCACTAACATTGGCTTGAATAATTGAAAGCTAAAAATCATAAATCATGAATGATAAAGCAAACTGTATAAATCTTGTGAGTCATAACACTTAGTTCTAAAAGTTGTACTTTTACTCTTTCTGCTAATGGAATAAGTAGAACTGAGGCTAAGTCTGTTTTCAAATCATGCAGGCTAAGTGTAAAAATTACTCACCTTTATCATATGAAAACTAAAAACTGAAAATTGAAATTTGATAACTAATGTCTCATGTTAGACAATATTTGAGTAAATTTGTGAGCCTTTACTCTTAGTTTCTAAAAGTTATTCTGTTATTTGTTTTAGGAATTAGGGAGTTTCTTCTAAAAAGCTTTTCTGTTAGACTTTTCTATTAGGGAGGTTCTTGTAACCGACGTAAACTATGTGAGCTATCATGGAGTCCAATGTCTAGTTACCCTAAGGGTAAAACCTCATGTTGGGGAGAGGTGTCATACTCTTGCTAAGGAGTATAACCCGAGTTGAGTGATCACAATCTGTATCTGCATCCATATAAATGGGAATAATCTGAATCTATACCTATGTTCGCTCATAGTTCTGGGATATGAGACCTTGGAATCACACCTAACTTGGTGCTAAATACAACTCCTTTTAATCTATATTCTCATTCTGAAGAAAATCCACTTTAAAACCAGCATAAGGGTTTATAATAAAACCAACTATGCAACTATCTATTTTAAACTTTATTCAAAACTAATCTGCATGAATACCATATCTTATTTGAGAATTAAAAGATCAACTCTTGTATAAAATATAAATACACGCTTTTTAGAGAATGCTTAAACATCATCTTTCTTGCAATACCAAGACTAAAACTTAGGGCTTGAAAATTCTTTCTTGAACTCATGTCAAATCATCACAATTTATGTTCAATAATGAAAATCTTGAAATACTTTGACAATTCTAGTCTAGATATTAAAATTCAATGCTAAATATACAAAATCAAGTCACACATATAAGTATGTGAAAATAGTCATCCAATTCAATACTTTAATCACTTGTAGCTTCATAAGGATCAAACAATGATATTTGTGTATGAACCCTAAACTGTAAATCATGTAAATTCATGTAAACTCAACTTTAAAAACTATTTTTGGGCACAAGGATAAAAGGAGTATTCTTTTTCATAACCCCACATACCTTAATTGATTAATTGGATATAGAAGCTTGAACTTTGAATCCCTAATGATGTTCTTGAAGCTTTTTCTTGAAGTTCTTGAATCTAGAAACTTGAATTCTTGATTATCTTGAAAAAGAAATGGTGAAACTTTGGATTTCTTGGAGTTAAAGTTGGAGTTTTAGCATTTGTTGGAGATAATTTGGTGAATAATGAGTATATTTTACTTAGAATATCGTCTAATTTTCTGTTTTTATGACCTGGGGCTGTAGTGATAAGAATATACTACTCCTCAAAATTAAAAGTTTTAGTAGAATCTCGATTTTGAGGCTTACCGATGAGCGCTATTGGTTCCACCTCTGTAGCCACCGCTGAGTGGTGTAATAGCGGTGACCTACTATTTGTGAAAATCTCAACTTTGAGGCTTACCGCTAAGCGCTATTGGTTCCACCGTATAGGCACCACTGAGAGGTGTAATCGGACAACTTATTGCCTCACACGAAAAATGCTATAACTATTTACTTGGGTATTGAATTTAGGTGAAATTGGTATAGTTGGAAAGTTGATTCAATTATCTAAAATTTGGTGGGTCTTTAGCTGGAAAAATATATGTACATTAAAAGTTATACACTTTCAAAGTTGACCTGTGTAGAATCTAACTCCAAACTTTGGACGAATCTAAGGTTCTTAGATCAACTTTGTTCTAAGTAAATTCTATGAACATCTTTCACTTCGAGAGCACTTCCTAAACTAGGATAGTTGTCATGACACATTTATTAATATACAAATCATGAGATTAATATTTATACACGTTGAAACGACGGTTCAAATTCTAGCGCAAAAATACAGGGTGTTACATTATCCCCCCCTTGGAATCATTCATCCTCGAATGATGGATAGGAACTTGTTAAAGCCTCAGAGGTATGGAATAATGTGGACATAATATGTTTTGTAAGAAAGGATATAATTGAGGTGAAACATTAAAAACTTCCATCATGAAACTGTCTTCTAAGCTGACTTGCCTTTACTTACTATAAGGAGCTGTTTCACACTGAGAATTTAGAATTTGTTGAAGTGTTCATGATACAATCATACATATAGAACTGTGAAGTGATAACTTATGCAAGCACAAATCATGAGACAATGAGACTAAGATCACACAATGGGTATTAAGCTATGTGAGCTGGAATTCTTGAAAAACTAAGATCATTCACTGAACACTTGTGAACTAAATCATAAATAAATATCTGAATCTGAAACTGATGCATGGTGCATGAACTCAGCTGAATTTGCAATTTACATGAATACGAACATTTTACCTTATGGAATGGCCTTACTCGTGATACTTTGGGTAGTAAGACTAGATGGAAAGTTAGAAATCTATAGGAGCTTATCTGCTTGATTGCTAAACTGGATCATAGGCTCTATGAATTAGACCATACTGACTGCCCATACTTAAATGGAGTATTTCTCCAACACTCTTCTAAGAAATTCTAATAATATGGCTTCTGAACAATACATATAAATCATAAGCTAGGATAGAATTACTAGGCCTTAGGCAATGCAACTTCTTGCTTTCAAGGTTAGCCACACTTCAAACTACTCCCTCAACTATACTATTCGCCTTAATTACCATACTCATTGATTCAACTTATAATTCTCACATTGGCATTGATAAATCCATCTATTAAAGTCTAAACTGAACTAAATTCTCTGACCATGATCAAGCCTAACTTGAAATCACAAGATACACACGCTATACCATAATGCTAGTCTAAACCACATAATTCAATCTTCTATGTCTCTCCCAGAGCTCACACCCTAAGCATAACATGCCTTACCACTTCAATAACTAACTCTAAACTTTACTATGGATTCGCTAATGTATATTTCATTTCCCTACTTACATCCCAACGTGACATTAAAGCCTATCGTTATAACAACACATGAACTTCAAGGCAAACACCCATAAAGGCATCTTTCTCATATTCCCTAAACCTCTATCAACAACCATTTTCTTGCACTATGCTTAAGAAGACAAACCTAGAATTCTTAACTAACTATGATATATGCCAAAGATTTACTTCAATATTTCTTTATTCTCTAGCCTTAGATAGAAAAGCATAAATAATCTTTATTAATGAGGGTCATCAACTCCCTCTCATCTAAACCATTGCTTATCCATTAGTATCACCACTATCTTAACATAGGAAGAGGTTACTGCAGGGATAACATATAAGGATATAAAACACGAAGGAATACCATACATAACTTAGACACGATGCTTGAGGAATAAAACATCAAAGGTATGGATTCATTAAGGAGATCTACACTGGGACATACACGATATAAATCTAAATTTTGCTAGTATCATGAGTTTCTGTGAACTGATCATACACTGAAACATGAGTTCATACTTATCATTAGCTATTCAACATAAGACTAGAGTTCATAGATTTATGAGGGATAACTCAAATCACGAAGTGAAGATGTTACTTACTTACTGAAAGTTGAGAATGAACTTAAATATGCATGAAGTATATAAGCATTGGCCTTTGGCATGGATCCCTCGTGCAAGATATGAATTTGCTGTGATAATGACTGAAATCCAATGAATACTCTAGAGTAAGAAGGGGTAACTATTTCTTCACAACTCTTATTGATATGTATCATTATCTAATTATCAAAACTTGATATGGTTCTTCACTCTACCATCTCCCCCTTAGAGCAAAGCTGACATTCTAAGCTTATGGGTCTATTCCATATCCTTGAGACTGAGCTGTAATTTCTTTGCTCTAACGGTCTACACATAAATGCTAAACTTATAAGGATAAACTATGTTTTAAACTTACTTACTTCACTCTTGGAAACCCTCTTAGTACATACCACCCTTAACTCCCTTTAGCTTCAATAGTCATCATCACAGACTTACACTCTATTAACTCGACAAATATTCCCGCCTTACCGAAACACATAAACCGTTCTTTTTCTTCATAGTCTACTAATATCATACCTCTAAGCTTATACTTTCCCTAAACCATAAGAATCAAATTCATACTTAAAAGACTCATGACCAACTATCCATAACTCCTCAACTTAGCTATTAGGAACACCTTACACTATATAGCTAGCCTTCTTCCACTTAACCACTCAAGGGTACTATTAACAACATACAATACTTAATAACCTTTAAAAATAATACAACCATATATCACCTTGGACACCTCTCTACATTATACTTATGTAACACCCCAAGTCTGGTACCCCGGATGTTACATGATGCTCATAATCTCAAAGGACTATAAGCTAACCCTTTTTTGATATTTGTTACTGAGCACTGCATAATATACTGAAATAAAGGTGAAAAACTGGTGGAAACTTGCCAAAAGGTTCAACTACTAAAATAAAACTGAATAAGGTTTAATAATATCAAAACTAAAACATCTATCTGAACAACTAGTCTGAAAGCCTCTAAACTGTCTGCACTATGGAGTTTATGGGATAAGTCCCCAACTAACTTCGTCTACTAGAATACTGAATCTAATGAAATAATAAAATAAAGATTATCCTCGAATGATGAGTACTCACTATTATCAACCACTGCTGACTGAATCTGGACTGCTAAGGGTGTTCTGGTTCTTGCGCTTATGAACCTATGGTATAAGACACCATAGCGCAATAGAAAAGTATGTGTCAGTACGAGAGAATATACTGGTATACTAGATGAGGTAAGGCTAAATGCAAGGCCTCATATACATGAACAATACTGACTAAATAATCTGAGTAGACTAAATGAGGATATATACATGAATGCATAAACTGTAACTAAAATCATAGTGACTCTGAATACTGAGTTTTGAATACTGACTTACTAATATCTGAGTTTACTAATACTGAGATATTAAATAACTAAATCTACTAATATTTCTATTTGAGCTTACTAATACTGATTGACCGTATCTGAGATCAATCCTATCTAGCGGGTGATCTCTAATATCTGTTGGTAACAATAATGATTAACTGTATTTGAGATCAGTCCTATCTAGCGCTGATCCCTGAATATACTTATAATGAAGATGATTGACTAAATCTGAGATTAGTCCTATTTAGCGGGTAATCTCTGAATCTACTAGTAATAAAGATAATTGATTAAGTCTGAAACTAGTCCTATCTAACGGCTAATCTCTGAATCTATTGAGGATGATACTAATCGACTGTATCTAACAGTCCTGAATCTGAGCTACTAAACTAAATTCTATTACTGAGACTGATTCTAAAACTAAGACTGTGGGAAATAATTATCTAACCGACATGCCCCTTTTAGCTACTTTGGGATCCAACCTGTAACCTTAGTTGGAAGAGTGTCAGTACCGTGACATGGGTAAAGTCAACTTTTGTGGAGTCAGTCCTATCTAATGGGTGACCCCTAAGATCAGTCATATCTAAGGGGTTATCCCTAAGTATGTCAGTCCTATCTAACGGGTGACATCTCGTACCGACCTGACTATGTAGTTCTGGAACTTAGGGATTGCTCCTAGGAACCCAGTCCTAACTAACGGGTGTGCCCCTATCCCTAGGATCGCTTGGTGCTAAATCCTACTCCCAACTGAAAGACTCTGGATTGATTCATAGACTGTACTAGACTGAGTTGAATCTATTAATGATCGTACTGATTAACTGAGTTAAACTGTGTTCACTGAACTGAAGCTAGAATGCTAATGATACTGAGATTACTGAAATTTCCTAAGTTCTGTAACTGTCTAAGAGTACTAAGTTCTGTAACTGACTGAGATTACTACTAATCATGACGTGACTGAGATTATCATGAAACCAACACTGGCTCTAGACAATCAGCTAAGTGGCGGTATTAAATACCCCCAGGACTCGATAACATAAATAATACAAGACAGGACAACTCATATATAACATGGCAATAGGCTATCATTCACAATACATTCAATGATACGTCTCTTCAGGCATTTGGAAATCATAAACATGTAATTGTATAGTGAGGCACACTATTGTCTCATAACTCATTCAATAAGGAATACACATGAACAGGAATGCATGCAACATAGCATAATTCATTCACTAAGGCTTTTCAACAAACACTTGGCATACATGAACTTATATATAATTGGGGATTTCTTGTCAACATGCTATAATGACTCTAATTCCTTCACACTAGCATTTTATCAAATATATGGGAAGAATGCTTTGGTTATTTAATAATTTCTACACCCAATTATCATGTACAATTAATCAACACACAATTTGAAGAGGGTTTATCATAAACATCACATAAATATCACATACTAGGATCAAAGCTTAGAACTTTGTAATCAAAACATAGATTAAAACTCAACAACAACATGAACTTCAATTTCTATTCGCATAAACCATGAAAAACTCATAAATCTATAAATCTTGAATTTAGAAAAGGAATGTTGAACTTCTTGGGTGGAAGGAATTCAAGAATCAATATCTAACATACCTCAAAAGCTTGAATCATGAAAGTTAACTTACATTTCTTGAACGTTCTTAGATTGGGGAACACAGATCTTGATGTTATCTTGATGGTTCTTGAACTTAAAGAGCTTGAATTTATTAGTTTATTGAAGAAGGGTTGGGATCTTGTTCTTGGGGATTGATCTTTGAGAGAAACCCTAATTTGGTATTGTAGATGAATAATGAAGTTATGAGCTCTAGTCTGGTATAAATTAGGTGTTAAAAAGGGTGAAAAAGGACCGAAAAGCCATTTAAAAACAGCTTTAAAATACTGAACAGATTTTACAACGGCTTGGGCGATGGTCCGTCGCTAGCTCGATATTCCGTCGGTCAATCCCGTCGTACCTGGCCAGAACCTGAACTTTTTGCCTCGTCTGCGATGATTTGAGCAACGGTCCATCGCTAGCTAGACTGTCCGTCGGTCCTGACCGTCGCACTTGGCTAAAAGGTGGGTTCACTGCCTTAGTAGCGAGGCTTGGTCGACGGTCCGTCGGCCTGACCATCGCTTCTGGGCAGTTTCGATAGTTTTCTGTAAAACGTCCATAACTTTTTACTTCGATACTGGATTTGGATGAAATTGGTATCGTTGGATAGCTAATTTAATTTCCCACAGGATAAAAAGTTGAAATTGGGAAAATTCTATCTGATTTAAACATTATTCACTTAGAAAGTCATCACTAACTCTTTTGGAGACTAGATTTAATTTAAAGAAAGATCGGGGTATTACAACTTACAACATCATACTAATTATGAATAAATGAACTTAAACTCTTGCATACACTGTTCAAGCCTACTAGATCACTTCTATACAACTAGCTGCACTAACCAAGAAATCATTATTTCCACCTTGTTGATCATCTACTATTCAAATGTAGTGTCTAGTGCTAGGCATGATTAACAACCCAATCTCACATACTATTCTCACTTGGAAGTTATAAAATAAAGCATCAAGAAACACTAGTCCACTAAAGCTTCATAACAACAAAAATCGATCATAATCATATAATATATCTTATTAAAATACATTAGCACATCCTCCTTCTACACATTATGACTATTCATAGCTCTATAAGTTTCAACTAAACTCCTTTTTTTTTTTGCAACCACAGGGGAAGCCTAAATTAACAATACTCAACCACTAAATATCCATTAATATCCTATACCTTTCAAACACTATAAATACCATCAATAACTCATTTCATACTTCAAGCAAACAACAATTCACCTTAACTAATAACTCCTTCTCTACCTTCCACTAGCTAACACACAAGAACATATCACCTCAACACAAACTCGATAGAATGCATAAGTTTATCTCTATATTTTCTATCAATCATCATTCTCACTTTTCTTGTCACTATACCCATACTTCCAGCTATAGAAAGGTTCTACTACTTGTTGACACCCAATTTTGATCATCCGATACTTCTTTTAGGCTGTTATTTTAGCAAAATTATTAATTTTAGATATTATTATTTTTTACACATTTTTCCTTGCATCAAACAGATTTTTGACGTGTCACATTCATGATTTAAAAATGTACAAATTATTTTATTAACTTTTGGTATCATTTTTACAATTTATTAATTCAGATACAACATTTTATATAATTTTATTAATATTTATTAAATTATTTTCTCACAAAGGTGCACACTCATAATTTACAAATACATTGTCTAGTTTTCATTATTATTATTATTATTATTACCACTCTCGACAATTTATATAATAATCTTACGTAACATTACATGCTTAGTCTATTCTGATATCGATGTCTTATTATTTTCTTGTCTTTATCACATTGATTAACATAGCGGCCCAAATTAAATTCAAGTGTCCTATTTATTTAAATTTTAGCCTTTTCCAATGCAATTTATAATAATTGTAGCCTAATTTTACCCAATTTATTACAATTCTAGCCTAAATCATGTCCAATTACTCAGTGTCAATCTTTTAATGCAGATTTTGGCCTATTCTGCAATTTAAGATCTCGCCATTGATCAAAGGGATCCAATGACTGAGATCAAACACCTATTTTCTTTCCTTTTTAACCAAATATCAAACCCTAACTCCCTCATTTTTCATCAAAACAACCGACTTCTTTCTCTCCCTCTCTCTGTGTCTCTCCTCTCAATCCCTCACCGTTGACCATGTTGAAGAAAATTGATGAGACCTCCTTGTCGGTGTCCTTCACCCATCATCCACCATCAACGAACCCGCCCAGATCTAACAACCCAAGTGAGCAGCTATTACCTCCCTGTTCTTTTTATTCAGCGCCAGCAATCCCATAAAATCGGTTGGTGATACCACTCATCAGTTGCCACCGCCGATGATGAATCAGCCAATAGTGGCTACCCACGAGCTGACCCCACCATTCACCTCGCCACCAGCCTCGGAGCCGTCTCTCCAGGGCAATGGCCAACTTCCACGGGCAGGGCTCCACCACCGGTGAGGTAGCCCAACCAGCGCCCCTTCTCCCCCACCAACAACTTAACACCGTTGCTATCACTGACCCATCTTCATTGGAAGTTGATGGGTTCTTGGAAACCCATTCAGGTCTACTGTCGTATTCATTTTTATGTTTGACTTCTACTCTTTGTTTCTTCTTTCCTTAACACATTTTGCCATCCGAAATTAGCCAAATTTGATTAAAAACTTCTGATTTGATTTTTTCAGATTTAGACTTGTCAACGTCTTAGATTATTATGTGTGATAAACCCCAATTTCTATCAATTTTGATGTTAGAAATAATTTTGCATATACTCATGTCTTGTCATTCGATCATAATTCCTACATATTGAAATAGATTGTTGGCAAGTTGATGTGAATTATGTTACTGTTGAAGGAATAATTACATGACTGATTATTTACAATGCCTTACATTTACATTTTATTGTATTTTTCTCTCATATTTTGTTGATGAGATTTCATGCCGTAAATGGGGTTTGTTATGAGTGATTGTCATAATTTATAGAAGAAGCTTTCATTAATTGAAGATTCTGTTATTTGATAGGATGTTAATTGATTCAGTTTCCTTGTTGAAATTGAGACAATATTTCTTTTCTTTTGAGTCATTTTTTAGTAAGTGTTACTTGAATATTTCTGACCTGTGTGTGATTGAGGATCTATGCATTGGTTAATTGGATTTTATTTATGATAAAATTGCAAAGAAATTATGCGGATTTTTATTTATTAATGTTGCCTTTTTGAGTTTTACAGATTGTGAATATTTGTGGCAAGTGGCATAATTTTTCCTCTTTGGTGATGTGATTTGCTTATTTAAATTAATTAATTTGAGAAAATATTTTTTTTCTTTTTCCATGACCCTGATTGGAAGCTTGGACCAAAATAAGTCATTTTTTGAATCAATTCACCAAAGTAATTTATTTTTTGAAAATTTTACAAAACTAGTATAAACATTGTTCCCAATAACGTTTTATGTTTTAAAAAGGTTAACGGCTCAAACGGAATTGGAATTAGACGTTAGAATATAAAACGTTACTCACAGTAATGTTTTGACATAAAACGTTACTCTCGGTAACGTTTTAGACATAAGACATTACCGCCAACAACGTTTTTCTATAGCTCTGCCACCCAAGAATCTCTGTACAAATCTGACATTAAATACGTTATCACAAATAACGTTTTAGCTATAAAACATTACTCCAAATAACGATTCTATCAAATCAACCCAGCAACTTTTTTGATCAAAATTTTGCCTTGAAATTGTAATCACTAGTCACATTTTTAGTTAAAAACGTTACTGTGAGTAACGTTTCTAGCGAATCAAATCACGGACCTACAAAGTTTTAGGACAACAGATTATATAAGTGACGGTATGTATAGAATGTTCAAACACATTTTTACAATTCTAACCAAAGCTTTTTCTTATGTGCTTTATTCTAGAAACGACATTTACAAAGTTTTAATAGGTATGGCTAGCCAATATTTTGTAATGCATTAAAATTATTTTGATGTTTTAATAATCATAATACATATCTTATTTTTGTGTATAGCAGAAAAATGGCTAATTTTGAAGAAAATATGATGGTTGCTTTGTATTGGGGTGGTGAAATAATTTCTAAAATGAGCGGATTTAGATACAGCGAAGGTGCTAGAATGATTGTTAGCATGTCTATTTCAACTAGCTACGTTAAACTAGTTGCAATGTTGCATGAAAAATGAGGACAAATAGTGAAAATATTCAAATGAATATTTTTGGAAAATATTCATGCTCATTTCAAGGTAACATTACAAGGTTTATTGAATTTAAAATAGAGATGACCAGTCTTTGCTACAATTTCTTGTCATTCCTCAAAAATTTTCGAATAAAATTTATATAAATCTTTTGGAGATGTATGTAAAGACAAGACCAACAAATCATGATAATCTATTTCAAATAAATGGTCAGCATGGTTATCATATGAATTTATTAGCTCAAAATTATGGATTTTCCATGCTCAGTCATCCTCATTTTGCATATACTGCAACCCCTAGTATCCATCAATCACTTGATGCAACCTAACGAACATGAGTATCAATCATATGATGAAGGATTAAGTAATCAAGGACACATTGAAAGTGGCCACAGACAATATGAGATCAGGTGGGTGATCTTTACTTTTTTTGAAACTATAAGAAATCTTATGCATCACTACTTCACTAATTCATTATTTTTTTCGCAGAGAAGATGAGGATAACTTTGATTTGTGTAATAAAGCACATGCTCAAATTTGTGATGAAAGTTCGAAGGAAGATGAACCTTCAGAAGATGATAGAGAAACTGAAACCTTAGAAAGTGAATCTGATGAAGATGCCAATGATAGTGAAGATTTACCTCAAAATGATATTGGTGTAAATCTTCATAATAAATTTGGTCAAAGTGTGTCTGAAATGCAAAATCATGATATACCCTACTTTACAACATTAGAGAATGAAGAAGATATTTTTATCTCTACCCATGAATCTGAGATGGATTGTTGTTCTGTTTGGTCTGACAATGGCAAAAAAGATTTAAAAAAAGGAATGTGTTTTAGCAGCAAAGATAGATTGAAGCGGGCTGGGACAATTTGGAGTTTGCGCAAAAATAAAGAATTCATAGTTGTAACATCAAGCAAGAAATTATGGATTGTCAGATGCAGGTTTCATGAATTATTAGGTTGTCGATGGTTTCTTTGAGGCCGAAAGGTTGGAGGTAGCCTTTGGAAGATAGGAAAGTATTTTGATAATCATAGATGTGAGACTGAAGGGCTTACTACAAGTCACGCTAACCTAGATACCAATTTAATTGCATCTTTGTTTCTAAATCAAATACATAAAAATCCCAAATTATTGGTAGTAGATGTCATTTCTAAGGTTCATAAGATATTTGGTCATCAAGTAACATATAGGAAAGCGTGGATTGGACGTCAACGAGCATTTAAATTGGTGTATGGTGATTTTCAGAAATCATTTAGTGAGCTTCCTAAGTTTTTTGCAACTTTTCAACACTTTAACCAAGGAACAATTATAGAATGGAGACACAAAGAGTCAATGAGTTCGTTAGAGGTAAAAACATTTAAATTTGTATTTTGGGCTTTCAAGCCATGCATTGATGGATTCCAAACTAGTCGTCCAGTTATTTCAGTAGATGGAACCCATTTGTATGGTAAATATGAGATAAAATTATTAATTATTGTTGGAATTGATGGAAATGATAACATTCTTCCTCTAGCATTTGGTATTGTTGATAGGGAATCGAACGAGGCATGGAAATGGTTTTTTAGAAAACCAAGCACACATGTAATAAAGGATAGAGAAGATGTATGTATTATCTCTAATAGGGCAAAAGGAATCTTAGCTAGTTTATCAGAGTTGTGGCAATTCCAGGAGCCTCGGGCTTTTCATCGATTTTGCGTAAGACATCTTAAGAGTAACTTTCAATCTTATTTTCCAAATAGGAATCTCAGTGATTTGATGTGGAATTCTGCATCGGCTCATCAAGTAAGGAAGTTCAAAGCTTTGATGTGGGAAATCAGGAAAGAAAATGAAGAAGCATATGAATATCTCATGCAATTTCCATTGGACAAATGGACGATTAGCCATGATGATGGAAAAAGATGGGGAGTGTTGACAACAAATCTTTTAGTCTTTCAACGGTCTTCTAAAGAAAGCTCGAGGATTGCCTGTCACTGCCATGGTGAGACTTTCATTGGAGCAAATAGTTGAACGGTATACCCGTAGATCTCAAACAGCGCACCAACTTGTAGAGCAAAAGGAATTATGGACAAGCAGGTTCAAAGTAAAGTGGGAGAAGAACTACGAAAATTCAAAAATACACTTTGTTTTTTATTGAAATATATCCACTGGGACATATGAGGTTAGATCTATTCAAGTTGATGGTACTGGTGGTAATCCTCATCGTGTTTCACTAAATGATAAAAAATGTGATTGTGGAAAATGGGATAATTTTCACTTTCCGTGTTCACATGTCATGAAGGTTATTGAAAGAATGGGAGGGCTAGCTAGAAATTTTGTTAGCGAGCATTTCACAACAGAGAATTATGTTGCTACATATTCTGGGTCATTCTCACCGGTTGGGCACAAGGCATATTGGCCATCTCCAAGTTTTATAATGAGAAGTAATGAATTCTATCGTCGTCCTAATCGACAAAGGACAACTAGAGTACCTAATGAGATGGATCGTGGTCCTGCAGTATATGGGCGGGCTTGCGGGTTGTGTAGACAGACTGGACATGATAGGCGCCGATGTCCAACTCTTAATCAAACTTAAGTGGGTACTCTTAAAATTTCTAACCGTTTTAAGTCTAATGAATTCTGTTTTGTGGATTATTTCTAAGTCTAATAATTGTTTCATGAATTAATTGAGTAGAAATCTTGTACCAACATTCCAGCTAGCATTTGTAGCATTAGTACTTAAGACATAAGAGTTGTTGGTGTTTTATGTGAAATGATTTCCGATAGAGTTTGTAACTCTTTTCTATCTTTCAGATGTCATCTGTGAGTATTATGTTTCATCTTATAAAAGAACTTCATTCCAGCTAGCATTTGTAGCTATGCTTCGGTTTTTAGTAGTAGTATTATGATTCATAGCTGGTCAATACAATTTCTAGTAGCAATTGTATGTTGCTTTGTACTGTGTGTTTTTCCTACTTACAAACGCACCTAAAGACAAATCAAATAACTTTCTAACACTTTCCTTATGCTTCCTTAGCAACCAAACGTACCCAAGAAAAACGGCTAGAATATTGTGGGCTAGAATATTGTAAGGCACGTCAACAACTCAATCTTTGAAATTCCATAAGTTGTATAGTCTTCTATGAAATTCCATAAGAAAAAAGGACACTCTTTAGTTTACAGTGAAACCAGTGCAATTCCTTACTGCTACAGGCTGGAGAATTTTCAACCGCAGCTTTTAAAACATCCTCTGAATTCAATCGTGCTAACGTCCATGGGCTAATCTTCACAACAGCTGGATTCTTTTTCTTAATTTGTTTTTCTACCGTTGACCTTTTACCAAGTGAACTGACTGATACGGTTTCAGGAGGAACTATATCATACTGCAGGGAAACACCAAAAGATTAAACAAAAGTTAGTAAATTAACCTTTTTCTATGCACTTATACAAAAACATTAAAGCATAAACTTTCCAGCTCAAGAGGTATACTTGATACTACACAATCCCTCTTATCCATACTATACTGTTCTCGATCCTCTTAATTATAATCAGACCATATGAAGTTATACCGATCACAACCAGATAATCCCTTAATGGTTGTAATAGCCATACCAAAGAATCAACTCAAGAGGAACTGTTCAATATTTGCAAAAATATCCTATAACTTTTGGCAACATAAGATCCCTACCAAGCTCAAGATTAAACATAGTTTCTTTAATACCCCAAAAAATTTTCTTCATAAAGATTTCGTGAGAAACGTATCGAGTTCTACGCTTTAGAGCGATCCATAAATTTTCTGTGTAGTATTTCTAAGATGTTGACCTACCATTGCATAGAGTATCGAATAAGATTTCCAACAATATGTAGATCATCAAAAACGGACACTCGATCGATGAGTTACGACCATTCCGATCGAACTATGAACAGTAAAATGTGCAGGAAATTAAAATTACTGCAGCCAGATGAATTTCAGGATCAACTTCAAATGATCATAACTCCTTGTACATAATGATCTGGGTGATCTACTATATATCAACAAAAATATCTACGAGTCCTCTTTCTAATGAAATTGGTTTCATCCAATTTTACTATCGGAGAAAAAAGTTAGGGTCAATCTAGTTCAGCCTATCAAAAGTGAATTTTTGGGTCAACTTCAAATGACCATAACTCCGTGTACATAATGATCTGGGTGAGCTACCATATATCAACGGAAAGATCTAAGATTTCTCTTTCTAATGAAATTAGTTTCATCCAATTTGGATATCAGAGTAAAACGTTATGGTCAATCTACTACAGCCTATCAAAACAATTACCTATAAGTTTTTTACCCAACTTTGAGCTCCATCGCATACCTACCAACAAAAGAAGGGTGACACACATTGGAAAACAAGATTTGTTGGCCCTCTGGCAGCATGTAAAACAAAATCAAAATGTTATTTTTTGGCCCCTTCCCTTTTTTGATGAGGTTAAGGACCTCTTTCCTAACAGATGATTGATAGTAAAATAGCAGACATAGATTCGATTCTCAGATGATTTGTCATCAATATTCCTCTCTTCGGGAATGACCATATAAAATCACATGAATAAATTCAAGCACATGCATTTGGAATGAAAAACATGAACCTCACAGGATAAATTCAAGCAAATGCAATTGAAAACAGACAGAACAAGTATTCATGTATTACCACAGAAGTGATGACTAGACCAGATACCAGGGGATGGAAGAAGGAAGAGTCCAACATAACTCCATTACTCTTTGTCTTTTTTTTTTTTTGCTTTTCTTCTGTTTTGCGTTTTTCTTTTCGGCGTGCTGGTAAGCATAGTGACTCCCTGTCAAGCAAAGGTAGATTTTCAACTGTTCAACTAAAAAGGTGCAGTTAAGTTGAAAAAAAATAACATAATCACGAAAAAATACCAGTCCCACAAAGCTTAGCAATAATTTTACGCTTTTCTTTCTTTGATAGTTCATCATGCTGAATAGTCGTCTCACAACTTGTAATTGCATCCTCCAGATTATTACCATTCACTTCATTGTTGGTATCATCCAACTCATTATCTTCCATCTCAATGTTCAAGTTCTCCAAATTATTAGTGGCATCCTGGATATCAATAGACATTGGCACAGGCGATGAGGTAAAGTGTGGAGCACTCTCATAATGTTGAGGCGGATAACCACCAAATATATTATCAAGTGCTGAAAGACTTGGATACCTTGATATTTCTGGAGTCTGTAGAGTCATATATGGCACAATCTCTGTATGTTGACATGTCATACCTGATGCCTGAGTGAATTCCTTAGTGCAACCCATTGAAGTGGAACCAAAATCATGATTAGTTGTTGCTTGATCATCTTCTGAACCTATTTGGGAATTTTGCATTGCTTCATCCATTTCATCAGGCACTTGGTCTCTCGCAATAGCACGTTCTCTTCTTCCAGCAACACCGTCTTTTCCTCGCCTACGAATAGGGGGACGTAACTGATCAGGTTGTACCTCATCTCTTCTATAATCCACTGATACTTGAATCCTATCCGCCTCATGGACATGTCTCAAAAAATTAGAACTGTGATCCCGCACCATTTTTCTAAACATGTATAAGTCCTCATATGATGGCGTATCTCCAAGTGATTTAGCTTTATCAACCATCGAATGAATATGACGTGCCTGTGAATTAAAGTAAAAACATTTAACTGTAAAAGCATCAAAAAGATTAAAAAATAAGATAAGTTCCTACTCTTGAGGTTATGATTATTATTAACATATATTAGATAAATAAAAATAAGACAACCAAAGTTCTACTTACCATTGTTTCATATGCAGTTGAATTAGGCACATAACCTTGTTGGAATTGAGGACGGGGATTAGGATTACCAATGAGAAGACGAGTAATACGTCTGAACCAAATAAGGTAGGGGTCATCATACCGAAGTGGCCCATGATTGACCCATGCATTACAGATAAATTGTTCTCGCTCGTTCCAAAAAAGTAACCATTGTGCATGTTCTAACTCCCAGTTTGTATTTGGCCTTCCCCGATGATCATGACGAAAGTGGGTGGAATCAAATAGAAAAGGAGTTGGAATCACCTGTTGCAATTCAAATTGCCTCATTACTCTATCAGGCAAGTAAACCTCTACCACATCCCAACAGAAGATGGAACTCTAACACGCCACATGTCTCGTCCAGCACAACAATAGTCAGGAAGACTCTCAATTAAGTTACCGGTATATGGTTGCCAGATAAACTACATGAAAAAGGAAAAAGAAAATGAGTTATATTTACAATCGACATAAAATCAAAGAAAAAAATTATACACAATCTACTTGATCTTCTGTCATAGAGTCAAGTGCATCCCTACAAACTTTCAGCACATGCTTAGAAGTGTGAGTCCAACTAAAGTGTGCAAACCATCTAGTAGCATATGGACCCCTAGGCAAACCAGTAGGAAAAATATTTCTTGTACCTCTTTTTTCTACTATTTGTGGCCTAAGGGCAGTGATCCTCTCCCATGCCCAAACCTGATATATATATATATATATATATATAAATAAAAAAACTAAAAGAAATATCAATATATTTGTTCAATTATTAGAATTATTAGATATACCTGAAGTAGTGGTAGAAATCCGGCTATCTCATTTTGGGTACTTTGTGAGGCTTTACAAAGAAAGTGATACAAGTACACTAAAGTTGCACTACCCCAACTATAAGACCCAATTGCATTGACATCCTTGAGCATAGGCAGGTACATAAGCTTCAAATAAGCACCAGATGTATCTTCCATCATCATACCCGCAATCATCCAAAACATGTAACACCTAACCTTCTGATTGACTATTTCTTAGGTTGCCATGTCTGACAATTGTGGCTCACTTAGAAGTGTGCTTTAAGCGTGGAGACCTTGAGGAAACTATTTTTAAAGTTCTGAAGAGATGGAAAAAAAACCTAATAATCTTTGACAAATGTTTTGCCAATCTCTAATAGTTCTCGTCGTCTCAGTACCAAGTACCGAAGCATCATTCACGGGTAATCCATACAATACCTCGATATCTTGCAAGGTGATAGTTGCTTTACCTGTTCTAAAGTGTAAAGTATGTGTTTCAGGATGCCACCGCTGAACTAATGAAGTGATCAAACTACGGTCGATAGCAGGCCTATTACATCTATAAACATTATACAATCCAGATAATCTAATCACTTCTAAAACTCGTGGATGGATAGGATATTTTTCTATGAGCTTCCAAAAACCTCCATCACTCTTTCTCGTATTAAGAACCATATCAACACTTTCATCCCATATATCCCGTGACCTATGAGTGAGTTGTTCAGTTAATACAGACGGTTCAAGTGGCCCAGGATCCAACTTGTATGAACTACTACCAGCCATAAAAAAGGTACCTATACATAAGTAAATATTTTCACTATAATAAACAAATTAACCAGCCATAAAGGAAAAATTATTCTCTAACAAAGTCTACAGATAATTCTTTCTCCTTTAAAAAAAATATCCCATCTCTTTGTCTAAAAATAATTGTTCATAATTTTGAGCATAGTTGAATAAAATTCGAGAAATATAAAGTTTAAAATAGAGAGTCAAGTTGAGGCAAGGAGAACAGAGAGTATATTCATACCAAAACTTGAGGCTAGGGTTTTGCAATCTGAAACACGAACGATTAATTACTTCGATAAAAGAGATTGCACTGTCAATTGAATCAACCACAGATGATTGAAATTGCTAAAAAAAACAAAGTAAGAAGCCATAGATGATAGACGAGAGACGAGATATGAGAGATAGAGATGAGAGGGAGAGAAGAGAATTGGGGATTTCTTTCAAAATTAGGGAAACGGCTACACTTGAAAATACTTTAAGTCTCATTTTTATTTGCTTTAAAAAAAATGGCAATCACGAATTATCCATAAAACGTTACTAGGTCCGTTAAGTTTTTACTCCGTTACTTTTGACCCTTATATATTTTTAATAAAATAATAGGGTAAAACGTTACTGAAAACTACGTATATACTAGTTTCATAAATTTTTTATAAAGAATATTATTTTGGTCAATTGCTTCATAAAATGACTTATTTGAGTCAAAATAACCCCTGATTGATTATCACGTATTTTTTAACCTTTTAAATTTTCTGGTATCCACTATATAAAGGACTCCTCTTTTCAATTAGCAGATAACCTTTTTAATTACAATTACTCTCTAAAACAAAACAACTACTAGCTATTTTTAAATATAAGAAAAATATACGCTCCTCCAGCTCTTTGGTGTTTCTTTACGGGTTTAAGGAAACATTCTTATTTTCTTACTGTCTTATTGTTGTTTACTTGGGAGCATCCTGCATATCTCACTGTGGGGAGTGCCTTTCTCCAACAATTTTCTTATTATCTTATTTTATTTTCTTCTTACCGGCATGTTCTTAAAACGATGTAATTTTCATTCTTTGTGTGTGCTGACTACATTATGTTGTGAAAGCCATTAGAAATCATGCCTATAGGAATGTTTGTTACTAAATGTTTCTTTTGCTTGTAATTACATCCTGTCTCACAGGTTTAAATAGACAATTATGGGATTTGAAGAGTTACCTTGGGAATTAAGGAGGGTGGCTTATTCTTTTAATTTCTCTTAATTTTATTATTATTATTCATACGGCTTGTAATAATCTTGTACAAACATTGTTTTGATGTAATAATAAATTGGGGACTGCTCGGGGATGGGGATTTACATGCTCTATGAATAATATAGGCAGGCACAACTCAAATTTTTGTGTGTCATATATATTACGTGGATCACCTAGGCACACAAATTTAGGATTTATTAACACATGAATCGCTTAGACATTTAATCTGCTCATTAATTAATTCGTTAATTCGATTAGAATTTTTAATTTTAGGATTAAACTAACATCTGAACATGCTAAATTCCTACATATTAACACATCTTTGGCATGCTAAACATTATGCTTAAACGATTTTAATATGACATTGCACGTTTTAACATGTTAACACAAAATCTCAGCATGTTAATATTGTTAGAACATGTTAGCATTAAATTTCTACATATTAATAAGTATTTCATCATGTCAATATATTTCCAGCATGTCCACATTAAATTTTAGCACGTTAAATAGTAGAACGTAAGCATTCCAAGCATGTTAACATGAAAATTAAGCATGTCGATATATTTTTCAGTATGTCAATGCATCTTCAACATGATAATACACTTTTTCAGTATTAAATTCCACCATGTTCCCACATTAAAATGCATTTTTAGCATGTTAACATGCAATTCCTGAGCATTAACATTTTTTCCGCATGTTTACACGTTAAATTCAAGCAGTTTCAGCATGTTAAATAACAGATTAAGTTATTATATTTTCAGCATGCTAATGCATTTCCATCATTAAACATCATGCATAGTAATACATTTTAACGTGTAATTCCTAATGTCCTACACTAGTTCGCAAGTCACACATTAATTAATGTGTATCACTCTTAATGCATTCACTCCACTTTGACATGTCCTTTATTGTTAATAAGTTTACAACATTATTTTAAAATAATTTACACTTATCTCTGGCTGACGAGTGCTTATATGACACCTAGATACCATGTCCATAGGCTTAACTATCTTTCACTCAATAAATTATGTTCTCATGCTGTCACATTCGCTTCGACATTCGTTTTTATTCTCATGAATTCTTATCACATTGTTTCAAATATTTTGACAATTACTTTTGTATGACCCTATAGATATCATGTCTATAGGTTAATTAAATAAAAATAAGTAATTATTTGTCTTGGCATGTTAATCACATTAATCAACTTTAATTAACCAAGAGTCTAACTTGAGACATTACATGCTACTTGACGTCTTTTGTGTTTTACACGTTTTGAGTCTTAGGAAACATAACTTTACATTGTATAGACCACAAAACCAAAATAGCAAAGTCCAATGCCTCTTGGACGATAGGTGGACGATAGATATTAATAAAGGAGTTAGTTTTATCCTTGTCTTAGAACTCCTTTAGATTTAACAACCAGCCTAGGTGGGGTGGGACGAGTAGTCATTCGAAAGTGATGATCTATAGAGACATTACATAGCATTTGACATTGTTACTTGTTTAAGAATTCGGTCAGTGGGTCGGATAAGGATTAAACAAGTTGGGGTTCTGATCCGAATGAGACCAAAATATTTCTTTGTTTGGCGATTTCTTTCTTTTCTTTACATTTACTTTACATGCTTGTTTGTTTGGGGTAGTTTAGGTCTTTAAAATTAATAAATATTTTGTTATAAATTGCTTTTCCTTCTTTCTCCTCGCTTCTCTACTTTACATTATTTGTTATCTTTTTTATCACCACCTAGTTAATGATTAGAAATAATAAAATAACATATTTGTTTATTGGTTACTTTATCACTTAGTCAACATTTAAGTTAACCATAAAACAAAAGACCTTTATTTGATCACATAGAATCCCTACGTAAAATATGAATTCGGCTGGGAACCACCTTTGTGGACCTCAAAAGGTGCCTAACACCTTCCTTTCGAGGTAATTTAAATCCTTACCCGAATTTCTAGCGAACTAAGACTAAATAGCAAAATAGGTTCGTAGTTGCCTAGACCAGTGCCCTAACTCACCTTAATTCGTTAGGTGGTGAATCTTCACACGCTCTTCAAAATAATCTCAAAAAGAGTGGTCACGTCGAATCCTGCTTTTTGCAAGGAAAATGGGGAGCGACACTACTTATGAATCATAACACTCTAGGTTCATACTATCTCCTCTCATGAGCGCTATCTATATAGAAGGATTAATGAGGAATCGAAATACATATCTTATTCTGTCTTAACTGAACAACTCATGTGGATGAGGACATAACTTTTAACTTAAGGGACTTATAACACACTAGCGATCTCCTCTCAAGTCCCTTATGTGACTTCTGAAGTACTGATAGTAAATCTGAGAGCATTATCTTGAGAAGAATTGGAACTTGCTAATTATATTATCTCAAGAATATATCATAGATTGAGAATTATGGAGTAACACATGAATCAAAAGAAGTTTTAGAGAGAACAACTTTATAGCACGACCTAGAGCAGGAAGAAGGGAAACATCTCTTAAATGCCCTGTAGCCTCTTGAAGAAAAGTACAGATGTCTCTGTACTATTTCGCACGACTCTACTAGACATGAATTCATAGACACTCTAGGACACTTGAACTCTGGGATTTGATATCAAGTTTATAACAACCTGAGACTACCCTCTAGTTATCACACGGTACTTAGGACCACACGTGATCCCAAACTAACCCTTGTACTGACATAAATCATGAGCAACTGAATAAAATACATAAATTTGAAGAAAATAAGCTGAAGATCAATATTTTCTGAATCTGATCAATACAAATCTATATAAAAATGATTACAACTCTGCTTATACAAAACAACATTGGAATCAAATACATTAGTTCTACTGACAGTCTATGAAGCCTCTACTATACTGACTATAGGTAGCTGGGATGCGACTCTAACTACCACTAATCAATACACATGAGTAAGAAAATAAAGTACATAAATAACATCTAACTGAAGTCCCTGAAGTAGGAGGACTCATCATCTGTTGGCTAAAATTTGTAACTGACTGATCATGATATAAGGACTACAACTGAACTGGTACCTACATTATTAAACAATGTAGCACATAGACGTATATGTGGATCAGTACTTTTGGAATGTACTGAGCATGTGGGGGTGAATACTTAAGTAAAACAGTAACTCAATTGTTCATATAGCTTGCAAAGAATGTATGCTAAGTGTAAATGACTCACATTGGCTTGAATAACTGAAAGCTGAAAATCATAAATCATGGATGATAAAGCATACTATATAAATCTTGTGAGTCATAACACTTAGTTCTAAAAGTTGTACTTTTACTCTTTTTGCTAGTGGAATAAGTAGAACTGAGGCTAAGTCTGTTTTCAAATCATGCAGGCTAAGTGTAAAAATGACTCACCTTTATTATATGAAAACTAAAAACTAAAATATGATAACTGATGTCTTATGTTAGACAATATCTGAGTAAATTTGTGAGCCTTTACACTTAGTTTCTAAAAGCTATTCTGTTATTCTATTTAAGGACTTAGGGAGTTTCTTCTAAAAAGCTTTTCTGTTAGACTTTTCTATTAGGGAGTTTTTTCTAATTGACATAAACTATGTGAGCTATCATGGAGTCCAACGTCTAGTTCCCCTGAGGAGAAAACCTCACGTTGGGGAGAGGTGTCATACTCTTGCCAAGGAGTATAACCTAAGCTGAATGATCACAATCTGTATTTGCATCCATACAAATGGGAATAATCTAAATCTATGTTAGCTCATAGTTCTGGGGTGTGAGACCTTGGAATCATACCCAACTCGGTGCTAAATACTACTTCCTTTAATCTGTATGCTCATTCTGAAGGAAATCTACTTTAAAACTAGCATAAGGGTTTATAATTAAAACCAATTATACAACTATCCATTTTAAACTGTATTCATAACTAATCTATGTGGATTTCATATCTTATCTGAGGATCAAAAGATCAAATCTTGCTTAAAATCTGAATACATGTTTTTCAAAGAATGCTTAAACATCATCTTTCATGAAATATCAAGACTAAACTTAGGGCTTGAAAACCCTTTCTTGAACTCATGTCAAATTATCACAATTCATGTTCAATAAAGAAAATCTTGAAATGCTTTAACAATTCTAGTCAAGATAACGAAATTCAATGCTCAAAATACAAAATCAAGTCACATGCATAAGTATGTGAAAATAGTCATACAATTCAACACTAAATCACTTGTAACTTCATAAGGATCAAACAATGATATTTGGGTATGAACCTTAAACTGTAAATCATATAAATTCATGTAAACTAAACTTTAAAAACTAGTTTTGGCCACAAGGATGAAAGGAGCATCCTTGTTCATAACCTCATATGCCTTAATTGATTAATTAGATGTAGAAGCTTGAACTTTGAATCCCTAATGACATTCTTGAAGCTTCTTCTTGAAGTTCTTGAATCCAGAAACTCGAATTCTTGATTATCTTGAAAAAGGAATGGTGAAACTTTGGATTTCTTGGAGTTAAAGTTGGAGTTTTAGGGTTTTTTGGAGAGACATTTGGTGAAGAATGAGTATATTTTACTTAGAATATCATCTAATTTGCTGTTTTTACGACCTGGGTTGTAGGGAAAGACAAGACTGCCCCTCAAAATTAAAAGTTTCAGTAGAATCTTGATTTTGAGGCTTACTGCTGAGTGCTATTAGTTCCACTGCTAGAGGCACCACCGAGCAGTGTAATCGCAGTGACCCACTATTTTGGACAATTCCAACTTTGAGCTTTACTGCTGAGCGCTATTGGTTTCACCGCTATAGGCACCATCGAGCGGTGTAATCGCGGCATCTTACTACCTCACACGAAAAATGCTATAACTTTTAAATCGGGTATTGAATTTAGGCGAAATTGGTATCGTTGGAAAGCTGATTCAATTATCTATAATTTGATGGGTCTTTAGGTGGAAAAATATATGTACATTAAAAGTTATACACTTTTAAAGTTGACCCTTGTATAATCTAACGCCAAACTTTGGACGAATCTAAGGTTCTTAGCTCAACTTTATTCTAAGTAAATTCTATGAATATCTTTCACTTCGAGAGCACTTCCAAACTTAGGAGAATGATCATAACACATGTATTAACATACAAATCATTAGATTAATGTTTATACACATAGGAACGACAGTTTGAATTTTGGCACAAAAATACGGATTGTTACAATATCAAACTAGTAACCATATGTAACTTTGGTTATAAACAGTCAGAGACGAACACTAGAGTTGTGTTCCCCCTGAATTCTTGAATCCGTAGGTTTATCGTGTGTTGTTGAACCAACATAGTACTTTGCATGCAAAATTTGATAAGTTATGTACTATCAACTGTCTTGTGGACTCGTTGATAGATTTCACTCTTTACCTTTTGAGTCTCAAGATGTCACATTACTAACCCTTATCCTAGATCCCAGTCAACTATTACCTTTTGAGTCTCTAGCTATTAGATGATAGATAAAAGTCTTACATAGATGATAGTATTTATCCTAGATCGACAATTAATATTCAAATTACTATTGTAATTATCTTTTCCTAGTTACCACTCCTCTTTTGGAGTAAGTAGCAATAATCTAGGTGGGATCCTAACATTTGCAACCACTAGATCAACTATCAAACCAAAGATAATACAATGAACGCACAAGTACTAGTTCAGAACAACTCACACTTCCCCTACTTCACCAATCTGCCAAGGTTCCCACAACCCTAGCTAAGGGATTTAACCACTTATGCTTGTGAAATGATCAACAAAATTCATAATGAAGTACATTAAACAATATCATATGAATAATTGAATAAAACTCAAAGTCTAAAACTGAATTATCAACCAAAGACAATATAAGAGCAATCTTAAGATCAAATTCGAATATTAGAATCAAAATAAGTTATAAGTGTTAAGAGTGTGTAACCTAACTACAAAATGCCAAGAGAATATATAGTACACAAGGGAACCTAAAAATCAAAACTCGAATGAAAAAGGAAAAATAAAGTCGGTAGACACTTACTTAGGACACATACGGACCATATGCACGATATACGGACCATATGTGGACCTAGGTAAGTGCAAACTTCAAGTGTAGATCCGGTAACTCTTTGGACTTTGAAACTCTGTACTATCCTGGGTCACATGTGGACAAACCAACCTCATTAAGTGGACAAAAACTTCACTTTGCATCTTTTTTTCTTTAGTTTATAATCCAAAACCTAGTTTCCTGCAAAATATACAGAAAACACATCATATCCAACAAAATAACCTAAGAAACTTGCATATTTTCATCGTTTTAAGCATAGAAAGTGCTATATTTCTATAGCATATCAACAAGCATAACATAAACACAATAAATCAAGTGCAATGTATATGTTGTTGATGATGATGATAATGCACGAGATCATTGCACAACCTCCGAGATTGTCGCACAATCCCTGTATACACCTATGAAGGCAAACTTCTCGATGTGGGACCCATGAGGGATTTGCCAAACCATATGCAATCCATATAATATATCCATATCTATATACATATATCCTCCCCGGCACATCCTTCAGGAAAAGTTTTATAAGATGTCACATTTTCTATCAAAAAAAGGTATTGCCAGTGTTTCTCACGCGTTGCCACGGTGGTACCATTTGTTTCATGA
Organism: Capsicum annuum; assembly: GCF_002878395.1. NCBI lineage: Eukaryota > Viridiplantae > Streptophyta > Magnoliopsida > Solanales > Solanaceae > Capsicum > Capsicum annuum. Next base: position 74,634,398 of record NC_061111.1, read on the forward strand.
ATGAGTATGATATGAGGATGTAATTCTTACAACCAATCACAATGAGTATTTTTCCAACCAATCACATGATATATTTCGACATCCAACCACAATGATATATTTTCATAACCAAATGAGCCAATATCTACTTATTATTTCCATTCATCCATGAATTTTCACATGTTTTCATATGCCAAAAATATGAATATGTATACATCAAAATACACCAAAGGTACTGCAATAGGCCTTTGCAACAACAAAATGCAATTATTTACATGTATTCAAGGTTATCAACATTATATAGGACCCCACACGATCATACATACCATATATCAATTTCAACAATTACATCACATATAGGTGCCCACATGGGCACAACATATATATAGCCATTTTTTATGATTAGTTACCACCCTTAACATGCATTTTGTATCAACATTTACAACCCAACCTAGTCTGAAGGAGTTAAGCCATAACCTACCTCGAATGCCAAAATCGGTTCACTACATTTTGAACCCACGATCTTACTTCTTATGAACGATTTTGAAATCAACTAAAATTAAGAAATATAGAATCTACGCATCAAAATAAAGCCAATGATACTCATATTGCCTACTTTTGATACGCGGACAAAATGGACCACCAAAATAAATTTTCAAAAAAGAAAGGCAAAATCATAACTTTACTTCAAAAACGTGTTCCTCATATTTTTAGAAATCTATAGCTGAAACCCCAAGTCAAATCAAGTCAAAAATGAGGTTCAAATCGAAGACGACCCATTTTTGAGTTTTATAAGGTAAAATTATTGAAATTCATGTTAAAATCAAGAATCGAAGTAGTTTTAAAGGTAAATTGATGGAAAATCGGTAATTAAAGGATTAAAACATTATTCAAGTGAAAAAAAAGTGAAACTTGGAGATAAATCAAGAACTAAGTTTTTGGGGGTTTTGACTAATTAATCAAGAATTAGAGTATGAAAAGGATGAAATCTCACCTTAAATCCACAATTGAATCAAGAAATAGATGTTAATCTAGCTTTCCAAGCTCCCACAAGCTTCACTTTTAAGTTCTCACACTATTTTTAGGGCTTAACTCTCAAGAGGAAAGGTGAAAGAATGGGCAAAAGAGGCAAAAAGAGGGCTATTTAAACTGTAACTGGGTTACCAGAAATTTTGTGCATAAATCGCACTCCCTAAGCCCGATTTACCTTATGTGCATCAGGTTGCACCAGCAACCTGGTGCACTTAATTTTTTATGTCCCAACGGACTTCAATGAGGTGCCCGTGATTCATTTGGAGTTCGATATACACAAATGAACTATGTAACCACACTAAATTCAATGCTCCAAACTCAATGACAATACCAGATTTTCATAAAAGCATCATTTTCATAGATTTGACCCCCAAAACCCGAAATTACAATTTCCCGAACCGAGGGTCAAAATGAGATTTAAAAGCCATAATACCCAACCAAACATGTTACCACCCTAAAATCAACGTTTTGAATGTGTTAGTGAAGTTGAATTTTTCATCCAAGGTCATTTTGACTAAATTTGGGTCCCACAACCATATTTCTAATTTTTTTAACTTTCCGACCAACAAGTCTAAATGAGCTCGGGTGCACGAGACCCAAACCAAAGATCTACCTAGCCTAAAATCAATATTTTAGAGTTGTTGGCACAGTCCATTCAATCATCCATTGCACGGATCAAAAGATAAGCACATAGGTCCATAATAAGTCTCTCAAAGCCATCAAAAGCCACAATATCTCACAAATGAAACCAAAATGCATCAAGAACCATGCCAATCATCTCCATACCCCAGAAATACCACAATACTACTACAAAGAGGGGTGAAACAGTCAAATCATATAAAAATCACAAATTTCACATATTTTATCAAATTTCATGTTGTTACATAGATATTTTAGATTTGATTCAAATTTTGTTGTTGTTGATGGTGATTTCTCTTATTCTCTAATTTCAAATAAATGATGTATAGAATATGTAAGAAATTGTATAATTATTGTAAAAAATGTGTATCTATATAAGATTTATGTAGAATTTGTATAGAGCATATATATAAACTATATTATTTTTGTAAAACATGTATCTAAATAATTATCGCCTCTAAAGTTTGTATGATGTGTATAGATATTGTATAATTATTTTATAGAATATGTATTTGTATAAAATTTCTATTGAAATTGTATAATACGTGTATAGAAATTATATAAGTATAGTTTGTATTTGTGTAAGAGTTATATACTCTATAGGATGTGTATAGAGATCGTATGATTGTTGTATTGAATATGTATAAAGTTTCTATAGAAATTGTATAGGATGTATATAATATATATATATATATATATATATATATATTTCTTGTGCTTGTTGTGTTCTTTTGACTAGATAGAAGGACAAAGGAAATTGTTAAAAAAAGGAGTAACGAAATGAGAAAAAAAAACATTCATTGTTTGAAGAAATTAAAAGAGAGAGTTTGATGAATAAGAGAAAAAAATTGTATTGTTCAAGTTTATAAGATGTTAAGTTCCTTTTTTAAAATTATTTTTAGAGAGGAAATGAAAGAAGGAGGAGAGAGATTAATAAGAGAAGAGCAATTAAAGATAGACAACTCTTGACACACTTTTTTTTAAATAGCCATTCCATCGGAGTTAATGACCACCTCCAACTCTATACCTCGAACCCCTCCGGAACCACCTGATACCCTAAATGGCAACATAGCCATGGACACTCCCTGCAAACCCCTCTTTAGCGATATAGTGAGGAAGAAATACCCTCCCACACCCTCCCTAATATATTTAGGATTGGAAGATTCCCCTATCTTTGATAAAGAAGAAGGCTCAAACTCGATTGTTCTATCTCAGAAAGAAGTACAAAGATTATATACCCCTTGGAAATTTTTCGTCATAATCAAGCTAGTGGGGAAGAAAATTCACCATGTATACTTTAAAAAAAAGCTCATTGATATGTGGAAGTTGAAAGAATCTTTTCCCCTGATAGATTTGAGACTTGAGTACTATACGGTCAAACTCTCCGACCCAGAATCGCAAAAGAGGGTTTTACAAGAAGGACTATGGTTTGTAGCCAGCACATACCTATCAATTCGTCTGTGGGAACAAAATTTCTCACCCAAGGACTCCCTAATCGAATCCACCGCAATCTGGCTAAGATTGCCCCAATTACCTACTTAATTTTATAATAATTCAATCCTATAGAGAGTGGGGTGTAAGGTAGGGAAATTACTCAAGATTGATGCTTGTATGTATTCAACGTTGAGAGGCAGATATGCTAGAATCTGCATTCAAGTTCCGTTAAGATCTCCATTGATACCCTATGTCATTATCGGCAAGCACACTCAAGCTATCCACTATAATGGAAAAGTCAACAGAGCTAAAAAGGCCACGGAACCTTCAACAACTGCACAGGAGTAATGGATAACGATGACTTTCAACAAAAGCAGAAGGGACCAAAATCATACCAAACAAAGTAGTAAATTAAGGCAAATTCCACTAAGGTGAAGAAATTTGATACTACCACGGGTAAGTTTCTCGACTCTCATGCTTCCGCTGTCCATCAAAAACCGCCCTCCAATGATCCAATACTGGCGGTTCAAGGTAAGTCCCCTTCTCCTTCCAATAACCCTAATGGGTTTGGTACATCAAGGTCCAAATGGTCCCCTAAACCCAAACCAGACCTGACTAATACTCAGCCCAAATCGAATAATCTGAAGAGGCCCAATTCCTTGATCAGCCCAGACTGGGCTATCGTCAATCCTCAGGCCTAGATCGATGGCCCAATACCCCCTTTAACCCAACCCATATCTGATAGCTTACTCAGTAATCCTCCTTATGCTAACTTGGAAAAAACATTCCACTCCACTTTCTCTCTCCTAATATCTGTTATTCCCTCTGATTGTGTTTTGCCGGCGCACATCAATCAAGGAACTGAAACTGTCCTTTCCAACAGAGCTTTATTCAATGCTCAGACAGTGGACATAGAGGGAAACCACAGATTATCCTCAAAATACACTACTAATACAAACTCTTTTACCATAACTGGCTCTCAATTAGTAAACTCCTCTCCTTACAGCTCCCCTTCTCAATCCTACAATGGCTTTCTCGAGTCAGTCCTAACTATCCATCATAGTTTACAAAATTAAAACACTGGACTCAAACCACTATCCAGCGTTATGGCTCAAGATATGTCTCTCTCAACAGACCATCTCTCTCAAATTAAATATGGAAGGGAGGTTGTTTACTCTACTGATTCAGGACCCCTACTATCTGGCCCAGCTAGTGAGGAAAGGAGTGAACTAGAGACTAACCAACTATGGGCATCATTTTGCTCCAAGATCTGGGGATCACCATCATCCACAGGATTCCCCAAACCCCACAATACCTCAGGCACCATCATCTCTCTCATTGGAAATAATGGAAAAAGAGAAGAATTTGGAAGCCTTAAGAGAAAGCAACAGGGATATGGAAAGTATTTTGGCCTCACTGAAGTTTCCTTAAATGGAGGTCATCACTCTAGAAATACCTCACGCCCACTCAATCGAGGACCTTACCAGCGAGCTCATCCTAGTTCTACTTTCAATGAAACTCAACAAGTTTGATCTAGAGGTAAAACTCCCAGGAACAGGAATCTTCTACTCCTCAATAATGAACCCCTTATCCAGGAAGAGAAAGAACCCCTTAATACCTACTGTATTCTCTTCAATACTAGACAAGGGCAAGAATCTTCTGGAAACCTCTAAAACCCTCTAATTCCCCCCATGATGAGCCTAATAATATGGAATGTTAGGGGAGCAAACAACTCTGAATTTAAGAGACATTTTCAAGCTATGATAAATATTCATAAGCCCTCCATCCTAGCTCTCCTAGAGACTCGAATGAATGACCACAAAGAGATAGTGCAGACTCTAGGCTTTAATAGTAATTCAGTTCCCTACCTCTAGTAATTCTGAGGGTATTGTTATTATATGGGACAATGCCTCACTCTCCATTCAAGACATTGTAATCTATCCTCAAGGCATCCATGTCGCTGTTAAGGTGAGTAGCCCTCCTTCTAACTGGCTTTTTAGTGCTATCTATGGTAGTACTAACTCAAATAACAGGAAGTCCCTTTGGGATTTTCTCATCAACTATGCTAATTCCATTATTAACCCTAGAAATACTCTTTGGCTCATTAAGGGGGATTTTAATGAGGTTCTCAGTGCCTCAGAGAAATTTGTTGGCAATGGCATTAATAGGAATAGGGTTAAATCCTTCTGGAATTGTATAGATAAGTGCAATCTGACTGATCTTGGGTTCAGGGGTAGTAAATACACCTGGACCAATAAAATATATAGGAATAAGATAGCTCTTATCCTTGAGAGGCTTGATAGGTGTTTTACCAATAGGAAGTGGCTCCATTTATTTCCTGAATCCTCTATTACCCACCTCCCTAGGACACATTCTGACCATTGTCCCCTCCTTATGAATCTTCAACCCCCTTCATAATCTTAATAAACCATTTAGATTTGAGTCCATGTGGTTCTCCCATCCCACTTTCACTCATGTGATCCATAATTTCTTTGGTTGGAATGAGCCCATTGTGGAGGCTTCCAAGGCTTTCCACGAATATGCCGAGATCTGGAACCAACTCACCTTTGGTAATATCTTTAAGAAGAAAAGGGGCATTCTTGCCAGACTCTGAGGCATTCAAAAGTCCCTAAATTACCCTACTAGTTCCCTTCTCCAAAACCTGGAAAGGACTCTTACTAGGGACTTCAGCCTCATCCTGAGACAGGAACAAGAATTTTGGAGGCTCAAGTCTAAAATTTCCTGGTTATCTGAAGGTGACTCCAACATCAAATTCTTCTATTCCACTACCCTGATTAGAAGAAGGAGGATAACAATTCAGGTCCTAAAGGATGAGTGTGGAAATTGGATCACCACCCCAAACTCTATAAAAGATCACATCTTGTCCTTTTACAAATCCCTATTCTTGACTTGCCATAATGTTGTTTTTAGGACTTGTCAACCAAATCCTTCCATACATGGTTCCATCCTCAATGGGGACCATTATATTCTAGACTGCATTCCCTCTCCTGAGGAAATCAAGAGAACAATGTACTCTATCAAACCTGATAAAGCCCCAGGACCTGATGGAAACCACCCTTTTGTCTTTCAGAAGTACTGGGACACTTTTGAACTCCCTGTTATTAGATTCTACCAAGAAACCTTCTATATGGGTAGCATAGATCCTAAGGTCAACTCCACTTATCTTTTCCTTATCCCAAGTGTCTTAATTCCTCTAGTCTTAATAACTTTAGACCTATAGGCCTTTGTAATACTCTGCATAAGTCATTACCAAAATCATAGCTAGGAGATTGAGACCTCATCTAGCTAAGATCATTGGATCCAATCAATCTAGTTTTCATCCTAACAGGAGAACCTCTGATAATTCCATAATTGTTCAAGAGATTATCACCCACTTCTAGAAAATGAGAGGCAAAACGAGTGGCATGGTCCTCAAAATTGATTTAGAGAAGGCCTTTGATAGGATTAAGTGGTATTTCATTAGACAAGCCCTCCACTTTTTTAACATTTCTCCCAGGCTTTCCTCTCTTATTATGTCCTGCATATCTTCTTGTACCATCTCTATCCTTATAAATGGGGAAAAGACCAGCTTCTTTCAGCCTACAAAAGGTATAGACAAGGGGACCCCATCTCACCCTACATCTTCATAATGTGCATGGAACTACTCTCAATAAGAATTAACTATGAAGTTGACATCCTAAAATGACATCCCCTTTATATCAGCAATAGAGGACCTAATCCCTCTCATCTTTTCTTTGTTGATGATCTTACTCTATTTGCTAAGGATGACATTGATAACTGTGTTACTATCAGCAGGGTGCTCAGGGATTTCAGCACCCACTCTGGTCAAAAGATCAACCACTCAAAATCTAAAGTCCTTTTCTCCAGGAATTGTCCCACCCATATCAAGGATCACTTGTCTTCTCCTTTCTATTAGATCTTCTGATAGCCTTGGAAAATACGGGCTTTCCCATATTCCATCAGAAGCCTAGCAATAGAGATTTAAATTTCATCATTGATAACCTTACTCTAAATTGGCTGGTTGGAAAGTGAACCTCTTAAGCATGGCTGGCAGAGTCACCTTGACCAAATACACTCTTAACAGCATCCCTACCCATGCTATGCAGTACACTAATATCCCTAGCACCGCCCTATCCCATATTGACAGAATTCAAAGGAACTTTGTTTGGGGAACAACTTCTAAGAAAAAGAAACTTCATTTGCTTAACTGGAAGTCCATCTCTAAACCCAAGGGGGGGGGTGTCTGGGTATTCACAAGGCTAAAACTAGAAATGAAACCTTTAGTACCAGCCTATCCTGGAGATATTACCACAAACCAAATACTTTTTAAGCTTCAATCCTCAGGGGTAAGTATGAAAGACCCAACCTCCCCCCTCTAAGATCCCCATCCAGAACCTGGAAGTTTATTACTCAGGGTGGGGCTCTGTGCAAACTAGGGGCTCAATGGATCCCCAAAGATGGTAGCAGGATCAAGTTCTGGGAAGATACATGGATTCCTCAACTAGCCCCTTTGAGAAATCTGATCCAAGGCCCCCTTTCTTCAAATGATTCCAACCTGACCCTGGCTGAGGTGTGGAATAGGGGAGAATGGAACTTTAGGAACCTTTATCTTTAACTACCCCCATACCTCATCAGTGACATCCAAAGCTTCTTTAGGTGGAATCCCAGGTCCCTATCTAATCATCTGATTTGGGGACTCACTAGAAATGGTTGCTTTACAACTAATTCTATGTATAAACTGATCTCCAATATAGGGAATTTCCATAACAGAGATTTCATTTATTCCTTCCAATGGATCTGGCACATCAACTGCCCTCCTAAAATCAAAACCTTTCTCTGGCTAGCCTTACACAATAGACTCCCTACTGATGAATACCTTGCTCGTATTGGTATTGATATTAGTCCTATTTGCAAGGTATGCAACAATCAGGTAAAAGACTCTACCCACATCTTCTTTCTATGCCCTATTACAAAAGCTTTTCGGGATAATCTGCTCCAAGCTGGCACCAGGACTGAGGGTTTAACTATCAATAGTTTCTTCTCCCATAAATGGCACTCCACCTAGTCGAGATTGAAACATAAGTCTTTTGACAAGATATTGAACTGGCATAACATTCTCTCTTTTAGTCTCTAGACCATTTGGAAGAACCGGAATCATAAAATCTCTAAGAACCTTACTACGCAACCTAGTTGGAAAGAAGCTTATGATGAGACCCTTGAATATATCTCCTTAAAGTAACTACTCCACAAGGTTGACATCAACTTGAGATAGAATAGACCTAAGCTAGGATCTTACATGCTCAACACTGATGGGGCATGCAAGGGTAACCTTGGAATAGGAGGTATAGGGGGTGTTATTAGGAGTGCTGATAGGGGATGGGTGTTAGGATTTTCTAAGGCCTACCCTTGGGCTACAAATAATTAGATGGAAATCTTATCTCTTCAAGAAGGTCTCCATCTGGTGGAAGAGAACAATCTCACTCCTATTGAAATATGTGTTGACTCGACTGAGATTATCTTTGGCTTGCCAATGGAAACTTACTTTATGATTCAATTATTGATGATTGCAGGTCAAAACTAAGAAGACTAGGAAGACCCAAAGTGGTACATTTTTATAGGGAGCAAAATAAAGTCGCAGATGCATTAGCAAAGCTAGGCTGTTAGCAGGAAACACAACGAACAAGCCACCTTTTTAAAGTTCCGCCTATGTGTGCACAGAAACCTCTTTGGGCAGACATGGCAGGAACTTTTTTTGCTCGATCTATTAATGATTGTAATTTAGACCCAAACTCGGGGTCTGGTTATGTTTTTGTAATTTCTGACTAACTTTTCCCGGATCCAACTAGTGTTTCTAATTTAAGTCCTTCTTGACCAAAAAAAAAATAAGAGAAGAGCATGTAGTGTAGTATAATGAGAGTAAGAAATAGTTCAAATCTAGAGTAGCGAGTCAAATGCTGATTATTAATGGGTAGTTGTTTCTCTGGACCATCCGACTGTCAATAATTTTGTTCGGATGACCATTATTGTCCTTTTTCCTTTTATTATTTCTCTTGTAGATTATGAATCTTGTAAATTATATGAAAATTTTTCAATGTAAATTTAAAAAATGATAAATTGTACTTCAAAATTTCATAAGTTATTACAAATATTAGAATGTTTTCTAATATTGTCTTTGAGGTTGAAACTAAAAAAGTATATAAGCAAATATTAGACCTAAATCTAATGAGGAAAGGACATCCCATATTCATTAGGATAAAGAAATTTCACTAAGATGATCATTTTTAAAGTAATGTCCTGGGGTAGCGGCTCTTCTATTTTAATTAATTCCACCAACCGATTATTTCAAGAAATTGTGTAGAATGTGTATAGAAACTGTATAAAATGTGTATAGAAATCAGATAGGATTATTCTTTTTTGGTTTTGCTATATTATTTTGATTTAAAACAATACACTTTTCTTAAAAATAATTAAATAAATATGTATAAAAATTATATAATTATTGTATAGAATAAGTATAAAAATTGTATAGTTGTATAAAAATTGTATATACAATGCGTATTGAAACTATATTGTAGGGGTGTACATTGATTCGGTTCGATTTATCAATTTTCGATCTGTCAACATGCTAAACTGATAACCAAACCAATAAGATATTTGTTATTGATTTTCATTTTATCTATTTTGAACCTTAACGGTTCAATTTATCAATTTAACTAATAAGAAAATGCTCCTTTTATTTTTTTCACCTTTTATTCTTATTTTCATATGTTCATATGTTCATATATATATACATATATATATGTATGTATGCATGCATGCATGCATGTATGCATGCATGCATGTATGCATGCATGCATGCATGTATGTATGTATGTATGTATGCATGTATGTATGTATACACACACACAATCTTCATGCATAAAAGCTTACACAAAATATAAGTAGAAGCAAATTCAAATACATTATTACTAAAACAAACTTGTTCACTTCTAGGTTAAGACGAACTTGAATACAATAGCAATCGATAGAGATCTCTCAAAAAAAAAAATCAATGTTGATTTATAATTTATAGCAAACATGTTTATAAAGAAAAGACCAACACTAAGACAACAACTGTAAAATGCAAAAAAATAAAAAAAATAAAATATGTATTTAAAATATAAAGCCATTATTACATAACTAAGGATAAAAATATAATTTTAATATAATCTTATTGGGTTATCAGTTTAACCGTTAACTAAATCCTTAATACGGAAAACTGAATCGATATCCCAATAAAAATTTTCTAAAATCGTTTAAAAATCATTAACCCATTAACTCGAGATCAATAAATCAATAACGATTTTTCGATTTGGTTTATTGGTTAATTCGATTTTTGCACACCCCTATAATATCATTGTTGTATAGAATATATATGTATACAAGATATATGTATAGAACAACAAATATGGTATAGGAGTTGTATCAATATAGTGTAGTACTTGTATTGATGTAGTATAAGGATTGTATCAATACGGTATAAAAACTGTATCAATATGGTATAGGAACTATACGTGAGTAGTTTTTTTTTTCATATAAACTACACCAATGCGGTGTACAGACTATATAGAATGCATATAAAAATCGTATAGAGTCGTATAAAGTATGTATCTGAATAATTATTACAGCTAAAAGTTGTATAATCTATGTATAAAAATGGTATAATTGTTATATAGATATGTCTATGTATAGAAACTATATCATTATTATACAATTTACTTAATACAGTATAATCGTCATTATTTTCATTAAGAATTTTTAATTGACATACTTCAATATTACGAGGATCTATCGAAAGCAACTTTTCTATTTTCGCAAGATAAGAGTAAGATCTGCCACCACTCTTTATACTAACTATTTTATTTTTGTTATTGCTGTGGTACAGTATAATAGTCATAAAGGAATAATGCTTGTTATAAATAAATTCTTAATTGTACTAGAGATTTCTCTAAATAAAAAATTGAAATATTATTCTGGGATACTTTGTTCCTAAAAAATTTGGGGAAAAGTAGTGCACTTGATTTTTATCTCCGGAGCTGGTGTAGAGAGATACGTGGGTATTAGCTTTCTTAAGCTTCAATAAAATTGACTATAACATGAAAATATTATTTTAAAGACTATCGTATGACAATTATTTTACCCGACACCATTTCTGTCCATTCTCAAAATCTAATACTGTTCAGTAAGATCATTTTCTAAGAACTAAATTCGCATAACTTTTAAAAATAATTAATAAATCAACCATAACAGTCTAAAAGATATACATAAATCAGTGGGTCCTTTATATAAATAGTGAAAATACATAACCCTATTTATCACTTATAATATATTCTATTTTTACAACTGATATTTATTTTTACAACTGATATCCTAATCCAAATTGAGGTGTTATTTTGTTTTTGCAACATGCTAAATTTCTTATTAATGTTTTTTCCATTTTTATTTCTTCTCTATATTTTTCACATAGGTTTCTATACCATTGTTGTAAAAAATTTATTCTTGCTCCTATAGTATCTACTATTTTTGTTTCATCCCAGCTTTTTATTATTTTTGAATTAAATGGTTCAGGTAATTTACTAAAATATAATTTTCTTATTTCTTTACTTTCTTCTGTATTATATGTTCCTTTATAACAATATTCTTTAAATGCGCAAGTATATTCATCTATGTAACACATATTACATATTACTAATTTTAACATTAAATTCTTATTTGTATTTTTCTCTTCATTTTGTTCTTCTTCTGTTATTGTAATGCTGCTAAATTCGTCTTTTATAGCTATTTCATATTTTTTTAATAATTCTATAGGTGTTAATTTAGTTGTAGTTGTTGATGATGTTTCTTCTTTAGGTTTGTCAGTTCTTAATACTCTTTTATTATTTTCAGTTAGATTTGAAAATCAAAATTTCACTGTTCCTATTAGTGTTCTTTCTATATATTCTGGTGCATCTGTTACATTTATACTATTATCTAATAATTGTTTTGTCATATATCCTATCTATTATTATATTATTTTTCTATATCTATTACACAATCTAAGTCTAAAAAGTTATAATTTTTATTAACTATTTATTTTGGTGTCCATTTGTCATATTAACTAGTTCTAACTCCTATTGTTATTTTTTTTTCTGCTTTATTTTTAGTGTTTAATAAGCTTCTTGGTAGATCTGGGCATATATTATTGTTAGATTTTATTTCCTCATTTTTTACTAGATATCTTGCTATATAATTTTCTTCTTGTCCTGTATTTAAGAGTATTAAATATTCTTTTTCATTTATTGTTCCTGTTATGTAATATTGGTTTAAATTAGTTGTTGAACTTGTTTCATAACTTGTTCTTTTTTATGAACTTGATGATTCTGTTTTTTCATAAGCTATTCTTTTTGTTGTACTTATTCTATCATTTATTATTTCTAAATTTTCTTCTATATCTATGTCTCTATAACTATAATCATTATTATCAATTATTTTTACAAATTGTTCGAAAGAACTTTCTATTTGTATTTTGCTAATTTTATTTTTTTTCCGTTATTTTATGTTTTATTGTTAATACACATAAATTTTTACATCTTGCTGTAAATATTTTAGTTCCTGGGGTTAGTTCTATTCCTGATATTTTTTAATATAATACTAATGATTTATCTATATTTTTATCTATTATTGCTACTGAATAATTCGCACTTATTATAAATTTAAATTTTTGGTATATTAAATTTTTTTTATGGCAATTATTATACTTTTTTCTATAGGTTTTATAATTTTATCATCTGCTAAATATAATTCTATTGGTGTATCTTTTCCTTCTCTAAAACATACTTTTATTAATATCTCTGTACCTCCAAGGTGTACATATTTTATTGGGTCTCTACTTTTTATATCGTTTATTTCTTTATTAATTATTCTTTTTGTTACTAGTAGTATACTAGCTTTACCTTTTGCATATCTACAGTCTATTACATATTCTTTTTGGCTTACTACGTACTATTCTTTTTTTCTTCTACTAAATATGTTTTTTATTTTTGGTATTTTAAATATTTTTTCTACACTTAAATCTAATTCTTTTCCTTTTATTTCATCAAATATATGACTATCAAATATTATTTTTTGACTGTTCCTTCTTCATTTAAATATTCTTCCTTTATTATTATTTTTATATCTTCTTCAGTTATTTGGTTTATTCTTATATCTTCTTCAGTCACTTAATTCATCTAATTCACTATCTATTTCATTATCTATTTCGTTCTCTGAAATTTCGTATATACTATCTTCACTTTCTAATTCGTAATCTATATAGTCTATCTGCATATATGATGTATTTTCTATTTTTATTTCTGATATTTGTATATTTTTTGGGTTTTTAGGTAATGTACAATCTCTAGCTAAATGTCCTAATTTTCCACAATTATAACCAGTACATTCTTTTATAGATTTCTTTTTCCTATATGGTATTTTATGTTTATAATTTTTTACATAATATCTTTTTCTTGGTTTCTTATATTTATATTTATATTTTTTGTTTTTCTTATATTTCTTATGTCCTTTTCTTTTCTTATAATATCTTTCTTCGCATCCAAATTGAGGTGCTATTTTGTCTTTGCAACATGCTAAATTTCTTATTAATGTTTTTTCCATTTTTATTTCTTCTCTATATTTTTCACATAGGTTTCTATACCATTGTTGTAAAAATTTTATTCTTGCTCCTAGAGTATCTACTATTTTTGCTTCATCCCAACTTTTTATTATTTTTGAACGAAATGGTTCAGGTAATTTACTAAAATATAATTTTCTTATTTCTTTACTTTCTTCTGTATTATATGTTCCTTTATAATAATATTCTTTAAATGCACAAGTATATTCATCTATGTAACACATATTACACATTGTTAATTTTAACATTAAATTCCTATTTGTATCTTTCTCTTCATTTTGTTCTTCTTCTGTTGTTGTCATGCTGCTAAATAATTCTATAGGTGTTAATTTAATTGTAGTTATTGATGATATTTCTTCTGTAGGTTTGTCAGTTCTTAATACTCTTTTATTATTTTCAGTTAGATTTGAAAATCATAATTTCACTGTTCCTATTAGTGTTCTTTCTATATATTCTAGTGCATCTGTTACATTTATATTATTATCTAATAATTTTTTTGTCATATATCCTATCCATAATTGTATTATTTTTTCTCTATCTATTACACAATCTAAGTCAAAAAGTTATAATTTTTATTAACTATTTATTTTGGTGTCCATTTGTCATATTCATCCTTTAGATTATATCTTTTTAACTTATTCTTATAATAAGTAGGTTTTCTTAATTCTGATGTTCTAGGTATTATATTTTCATCTTCTTTTTTATCAAGAGTATTTATTTCTGTGTTTCTATTTTCTAAGTTTTCTTCATTAAATACGTCTTGTTTTTCATTGATTTCTAATTTTTTTTGTATTTGTTAAGATTTCTGTATATGTTTCACTATCTTCTGAATCATAATTATCTGTTTCTTCAACGTCTATTGTATTTATTTCTAATTTTTCTTTAAATTGATTTATCTCGTTTAATAATTTTTGTTCTTTATCTTTTTCTTCTTTTTATTTCTGTCTTTTTTCATACAAATCTTTTAGCATTTGTAGTTCTTTTTCTAATTCAGCAATCCTACTATTTTTAGTTTCTTCTATTTTTCGTATTTCTTCTGTAATTTGTTGTTTTATTTTTTCTATTTCCTTTTTTCTATCTATTTCTTCATTTTCTTTTTCTATTCTTACCATAGCTGTCAATTTATCTACTAATTTTAATTCTTCTTTTTCTAACATTAAATATAAATGTTCACCTATTTTCTTATACCTTCTTCTTAGATTAGAAAATACTATTTTTATTTTTAATCCTTCATGATTTTCATATATTTTTTCATCTATTATAAATTCTTCTTTGTTCATTTTTTATTTAATTGTTAATAGATCATGTTGGTATGTATATTCTAGAATATCTATTGTTGATTCTAAATTTGATATTTTCTTCTTTTTGTGCATTTATTGAATTTTTACTAACTCCGGCAATCATGTTATATTCTAGTCTTTCTATCGTTATTTTTAATTCTTTACGTTTTTCAGATATTATTTGTTTTAATTCTTTATATTTTGATAATTTTTGTAGGTTATTCATATTTATATCAAATAAATCCAAATATATACTACTTTCGTAACTTTAATCTTTATAGCTCTGATACCAATTGTAGGGGGTGCAGATTTAGGTGCGGTAGCTTTAGTAGATAATAAATACTTATTAAAAATTAGAAAATATAAAAAATACTGAAGATACAATAGAACTGGTCGTATTTTCAGTAAATAAAAAGGAAATAACTATATTTTCAAATAAATAAGATAGAAATAATTAAGAAAATATTAGAACAATTTCATAGTGAAGATCCATTAAAAGGATGGAAAAACATAAAACTAAAATAAAAATTAAATTAATAGATAAAAATAGCATAATAACTCAAAAACCATTAACATATAATTTTGACGATTTAAAAGAATTTAAAATGCATATAGATGAATTATTAGAAAAAGCAATATATACAAAAAAGTAATAGTAAACACAATAGTCCAGCATTTATAGTAAATAGACATAGTGAACAAAATGGAGGAAAAGTAGAATGGTTATTGATTATAGAAATTTAAATGCAAAAATTATGACATATAATTACCCAATACCAAATAAGATATTAAAAATAAGACAAATACAAGGATATAATTACTTTAATAAATTTGTTTGTAAATCAGGATTTTACCATTTAAAGTTAGAAGAAGAATCTAAGGAATTAACCGCATTTACGGTACCACAAGGATTTTATGAATGGATTGTACTACCATTTGAATATAAAAATGCACCAGGTAGATATCAACATTTTATGGATAGCTATTTTAAACAATTGCCTAATTGTATAGTATACATAGATGATATACTATTATATACAAAAACTAAAGAAAAACATTTAAAATTATTAGAATAGTTTATAGATATAATAAAAAACTCGGGAATAAGTTTAAGTGAAAAGAAAGCAGAAATAATGAAAAATCAAATAGAATTTTTAGGAATACAAATAGATAAAAGTGGAGTAAAAATGCAACAACATATAGTCCAAAAAATAATAAATTCAGAAGAAGAATTAGATATAAAAAATAAATCACCATCATTTTTAGGATTAGTAAACCAAGTAAGCGAATATATTCCAAAAATACAAGAAAACTTAAAACCATTACAAAAAAAATTAAAAAAGGATGTAGAATATAGCTATAATGAAGAAGACAAAAAACAGGTACAAAAAATAAAATTACTTTGTAAAGAATTACCAAAATTACAATTTCCAGATGAAAATAAAAAATTTACATATACAGTAGAAGCTGGTGCAAGTGAATATAGTTATGGAGGAATACTCAAATATAGATATGAAGAATAAAAATTAGAACATCATTGTAGATATTATTCTGGAACGTTTAACGAAACAGAAATAAAATGGAAAATAAATAGAAAAGAATTATGTTCTTTATATAAATGTTTAATAGCATTTAAACCATATATCGTATATAACAAGTTTATTGTTAGAACAGATAATACACAGGTACGATGGTGGCTAACAAGAAAAATACAAATCTCAGTTACGACAAAGGAAATTCGGAGACTAGTATTAAATATACTGAATTTTACATTTACAACTGAAGTAATAAATACTAACAAAAATATCATTGTAGATTACTTATCAAGACAAAGCTACTCAAACTGATTTACCAATGAAAGAGGTTGATGCCAAAGATACCCAGACTGACTTCTTACTCCAAATGTTTAAACAAATGGGGTTATTACAAGAACGAGTTATTACACTAACTAATGAAGTTACAAATGTAAAAGCGCAGGTCGAGCACTATAAAAAATAAAATACTGTGCAGGAAGAGCATATTAAAAAACTAGACCTAGAAGGTGACAATGAGAAACACCTTAAAACTCAAATTACTAACGAAACTTCAATTATAGCTGCAGGAACATCTAAAGGGAAAAATATAGTCACTCAAAATAGACCTGAAATACCAAAGAAAAAGAATTACAACCTCAACCAAATTTTTTCAAAATCATATACACCAAATATACAAAATTCAGAATCATTCACACCACCCCAGATATATACATATTCTGAATCACTTAACCAAGAAAAACAGACATACAACTATGCTTCTCGTAAATACATTGACAACGTATACACCATAAAAACCATATTAAATACCAAACCTATTCAAAGTGAAGAGCTAGCCGC
This sequence comes from Capsicum annuum, assembly GCF_002878395.1. Classification (NCBI taxonomy): domain Eukaryota; kingdom Viridiplantae; phylum Streptophyta; class Magnoliopsida; order Solanales; family Solanaceae; genus Capsicum; species Capsicum annuum. The sequence goes on from NC_061111.1 coordinate 74,651,842, forward strand.
ATAACTAAAAGGATATATTATCCTAAAATGCCAAAATTACAATAAACTTATTGTCCTACTAGGTACAAACCCAAATTTTATTAAATCATGTTACTATTATGGATTATTATCTACGATTTACACAACCAATGGAGAAGAGTTAGTAGGAATATCAGAAATTTACAAAGAATTTATGACTTACAAGAGAATTACCAACAGAAAATTATTCTACATTTGATTTTATTCCGCACCAGCAGAAATATTATTTGACGAAATTAAACAGACTATTAATGTGGTAAAAATAGTTATGACCATAGATTATATTATTCCGGAAGAAATATGTGAACAGGACGAGATATCAAAAACGCAGATACCAAAATTTTATCGTAACAAAAGAGTTATTGAAATAAGTAATATAGTATTAGAGTTACTTAATAATTATTCAAATAAAAAACCTATTTGGATATATAATTCGAGGAATCAAGCATTGATTTATTCAACTTTCAAAGAAGTTAGAGACCAAGATGTGGAAGAACTTAGAAAATGGAGATTAACACTCCTTAGACCAGAAGAACAACCGTTAACAAGATCTATCAGAAAGGAAACTATTTCAGAAGAAGCTATGGATCAATTTTGTGAAAAAATTGGCCAAAAATACAAAGACCACATATGCAGCAGATGTAATGGCAAGCATAACTTTATTCCAGATGTGATGCTACACTGACAAAAAAATAGAGAAGATAACCAAAGCAGATACAAAGAAGAAAGAGATAAAGACAAAAGACATGTGAATAAATTAGCATAACTTTACTTTACGTAAAATCTTGTACAAAGTTTTGATGTAAAGTCTTAGGCATTTAAAGTTTTTTGTCATTTAGTGTTTTATGTCTTCTTTTAAAAGATGAAGACTTTTTTGTAAGCATTAATTAGTCTAGCCTAGACTAGTATAGGCTTTGATTTTTCAAGTTATTTTAGGAAACGTGTAAAGAAATTATCTGTAAATTTCAGTTATAAATAGAATAACTGAAGGCAGTCCGAAGACAGTGCAAAGGCAAGCCTTCATGCGTTAGGGCAAAAAACTTTCTCTTGCCTACAACAAATATTTTGCTTATTTATTAAAAAAACAGGTATATATTTCAATGAAAAAATCAATGGAGGAACAAAACTTAGAATTATCAAACTTACCAGAACAGGTATATTCATTTACAGTTATGAATAGCTAAATTCTTAAATTCCTAACAATCATGATATGATAAAATAAGTTCATGTTAGTTACCTTATAGTAGAATTATTCGAAGAATAGCATGTTAAGAAGTTTATTAGCAAAGTGGAAATGGAGAAAAATCACTAAGAACTATGTCATCCTAAAGGTGAAACCTATGAGGCAAGAAGCCATGGTGAGTAGCCAGAGTAGAGGCACTGTTTAAGGAAAAAGTATCTGGATTACCATGCTAATAGTGACCAACGAACATGTTATTTAAGAATAATCTAGTATATAGTAATCTAAAATGATCATATTTTGTTATGTATATGATTGGAAGAAATATTTTGATAATAGCATTTTATGAAAAATGAATAATTATTTATATGATGAAATAGTAGATAAATTTAAAATGCTTATGTTGTATGTGCTTAAGAATATAGAAATAACAGATATAGGAAAAATCATATTAGAAAAAATATTTGGAAAAGATTATATGACAAGAGTAAATTACATACCATACCTACCTAACTACTCTTACAAATACTTATGTACACACCAACTATGATAAATTACGTATATCTAGAACTTAGGCAAAAAGATATGAGAAACATACAACTAGTAGAAAAACAAATGAAAACCAATTTAGACAAATATATGGAAACTAAAGATATAAAATATATAGAATTTCTTAATGAAAATATGCAAGAATTATTTAGACTAAAACAAACAACTAGTAAATATTATGAAAAAACATTTAATAAAGCCTAAATGACAGATGATATTAAAATACTTGTTTTATATATACTTAGAGATATAGAAATTATAGACATAAAGAAAATAATATGGGAAAAATTACAAGATTATGAAGAGGAAGAATTATTAAACAATATAGAAAACTTACACATATATTATGAACATCAATACTATTTAGATTCAGATGGATATTATGCAGACTAAAAATGTCAGAATATATTAAGAAAATTAGAGAAAACCAAGAAGACCTACATAAAGAAATTAATTATAGAAAACAAATTAGAGAAATAATGGAAAATATAATAGAAAAATTAAAATGAATAGCCGAAACCTTGAAAAATTTAGAAAAAAACAAAGATAAAAGTTTAGATAGTTTAAAAAATTTATTAAGAAGAGAACAGGAAAAAATAGTTAGTAGTATTAATAACATCAAACAAGCTATTAAATATAGTACAAATAGAACAGATTATTATTATATAAAGATGACTAACGTACAAAAATTACCAAAATATATAGAATTAAAGCAACTAATATCTAAAAAATGTAAAGAATTAAAAATAAGGATAGAAAGACTACAATATGACATAATTGCCGGAGTTAGTAAAAACTCAATAAATGCACAAAAAGAAGAAATATCAAATTTAAAATCAACAATAGATAGCCTAGAATATACATACCAACATGATCTATTAACAATTAAATAAAAAATGAACAAAGAAGAATTTATAATAGATGAAAAAATATATGAAAATCATGAAGGATTAAAAATAAAAATAGTATTTCTAATCTAAGAAAAAAGTATAAGAAAATAGGTGAACATTTATATTTAATGTTAGAAAAAAAAAGAATTAAAATTAAAAGATAAATTAACAGCTATGGTAAGAATAAGAAAAAGAAAATGAAGAAATAGATAGAAAAAAGGAAATAGAAAAAATAAAATAATAAACTACAGAAGAAATACGAAAAATAGAAGAAACTTAAAATAGTAGAATTGCTGAATTAGAAAAAGAACTATAAATGCCAAAAGATTTGTATGAAAAAGGACATAAAGAAAAAGAAGAAAAAGATAAAAAAACATAAATTATTAAACGAGATAAATCAATTTAAAGAAAAATTAGAAATAAATACAATAGATGTTGAAGAAACAGATAATTATGATTCAGAAGATAGTGAAACATATACAAAAATTTTAACAAATACAAAAAATTTAGAAATCAATGAAAAACAAGAGGTAATTAATGAAGAAAACTTAGAAAATAGAAACACAAAAATAAATACTCTTGATAAAAAAGAAGATGAAAATATAATACCTAGAACATCAGAAATAAAAAAAAAACCTACATATTATAAGAATAAGTTTAAAAGATATAATCTAAAGGATAAATATGACAAATGGACACCAAAAAATACTTAATAAAAATTATAACTTTTTAGACTTAGATTGTGTAATATATACAGAAAAAACAATGCAATTATGGATGGGATATATGATAAAAACAATTATTAGAGAATAATATAAATGTAACAGATACACCAGAATATATAGAAAGAACACTAATAGGAACAGTGAAATTATGATTTTCAAATCTAACTGAAAATAGTAAAAGAGAATTAATAACTGACAAATCTACAGAAGAAATATCATCAACAACTACAACTAAATTAACACCTATAAAATTATTAAAAAAATATGAAATAGCTATAAAAGATGAATTTATCAACATGACAACAACAGAATAAAAACAAAATGAAGAGAAAGATACAAAAAGGAATTTAATGTTAAAATTAGCAATATGTAATATGTGTTACATAGATGAATATACTTGCGCATTTAAAGAATATTATTATAAAGGAACATATAATGCAGAAGAAAGTAAAGAAATAAGAAAATTATATTTTAGTAAATTACCTGAACCATTTAGTTCAAAAATAATAAAAAGTTGGGATGAAGCAAAAATAGTAGATACTCTAGGAGCAAGAATAAAATTTTTACAACAATGGTAAGAAGCCTATGTGAAAAATATAGAGAAGAAATAAAAACGGAAAAAACATTAATAAGAAATTTAGCATGTTGCAAAGACAAAATAACACCTCAATTTGGATGCAAAAAAAGAAATTATAAGAAAAGAAAAAGACATAAGAAATATAAGAAATACAAAAAAGCAAAATATAAATATAAGAAACCAAGAAAAAGATATTATGTAAAAAATTATAAACATAAAAGACCATATAGGAAAAAGAAATCTATAAAAGAATGTACTTGTTATAATTGCGGAAAATTAGGACATTTAGCTAGAGATTGCAAAAAATAAACAAATGTCAGAAATAAAAATAGAAAATACAGAATATATGCAGATAGAGTATATAGATTAAGAATTAGAAAGTGAAGATAGTATATATGAAATTTCAGAGAACGAAACAGATAATGAAATAGATAGTGAATTAGATAAATTAAATAACTAAAGAAGATATAAGAATAAACCAAATAACTCAAGAAGATATAAAAATAATAACAAAGGAAGAATGTTTAAATGAAGAAGGAACATATCAAAAAATAATATTTTATAAAATAAAAGAAAAAGAATTAGATTTAAGTGTGGAAAAAATATTTAAAATACCAACAATAAAAAACATATTTAGTTGAATAAAAGAAGAATATTACGTAGTAAGCCAAAAAGAACATGTAATAGACTGTAGATATGCAAAAGGTAAAGCTAGTATACCACTAGTAACAAAAAAAATAATTAATAAAGAAATAAACGATATAAAAAGTAGAGACCCGATAAAATATGTACACCTTGGAGGTACAGAGATATTAATAAAAGAATGTTTTAGAGAAGGAATAGATACACCAATAGAATTATATTTAGCAGATGATAGAATTATAAAACATATAGGAAAAAGTATAATAACTGCCATAAAAGAAAATTTAATATACCAAAAATTTAAATTTATAATAAGTGCAAATTATTCAGTAGCAATAACAGATAAAAAT
>NC_061111.1:74656872-74675383 GCF_002878395.1 Capsicum annuum
ATGTACACCTTGGAGGTACAGAGATATTAATAAAAGAATGTTTTAGAGAAGGAATAGATACACCAATAGAATTATATTTAGCAGATGATAGAATTATAAAACATATAGGAAAAAGTATAATAACTGCCATAAAAGAAAATTTAATATACCAAAAATTTAAATTTATAATAAGTGCGAATTATTCAGTAGCAATAACAGATAAAAATATAGATAAATCATTAGTATTATATTGGAAAATCTCAGGAATAGAACTAACCCTAGGAAGTAAAATATTTACAGCAAGATGTAAAAATCTATATGTATTAACAACAAAACATAAAATAACCGAAAAAATTAAAATTAACAAAATACAAATAGAAAGTCCTTTCGAACAATTTGTAAAAACAATTGATAATAATGATTATAGTTATAGAGACATAAATATATAAGAAAAATTAGAAATAATAAATGATAGAATAAGTACAACAAAAAGAATAGCTTATGAAAAACAAGAATCATCAAGTTCATAAAAAAGAACAAGTTATGAAACAAGTTCAACAACTAATTTAAACCAATATTACATAACAGGAACAATAAATGAAAAAGAATATTTAATACTCTTAAATACAGGACAAGAGGAAAATTATATACCAAGATATCTAGTAAAAAATGAGGAAATAAAACCTGACAATAATATATGCCCAGATCTACCAAGAAATTTATTAAACACTAAAAATATAGCAGAAAAAGAAATAACAGTAGGAGTTACAATAATAAAAATAGAATTTGAAATAAAGGAAGAAATGCAAAAAGCAGACATAATATTGGGAATAAAATGAATAGAACAAGTAAAACCATATAATATAGAGCATACACAATTATCTATAACATATAACAGAGAGAAATTATTCCTAAGAAGATCTTTAACATGATATGAAAATATATGTATTAATGAAGATAGTAGTAGAAGAGTATTACAGTAAATATTATACACCTATGATAGATACAGGAGCAGAAACTAATTTATGTAAATATAATTGTTTACCAGAAAGTAAATGAGATAAATTAAAAACACCAATAATAGTTAAAAGATTTAATAACGAAGGAAGTTTAATTAATTATAAAGCTAAGAATGTAAAAACACAAGTATGGGATAAAATATTAACAATAGAAGAAATCTATAATTATGAGCTAACATCAAAAGATATACTTTTAGGAATGCCGTTTTTAGATAAATTATACCCACATATAATAATAGAACGGATTGGTGGTAGACAACACTATGTAAATAGAAAGTAAGAGCAAAAAAAGTTATTAATAAAATAAGAAACAAAACTGATTGGATAGAAGGAAGTGAAAAAATTACACAAAAATTAGAAAATATAAAAAATACTGAAGATACAATAGAACTGGTTGTATTTTCAATAAATAAAAAGGAAATAACTATACTTTCAATTAATAAGATATAAATAATTAAGAAAATATTAGAACAATTATATAGTGAAGATCCATTAAAAGGATGGGAAAAACGTAAAACTAAAATAAAAATTAAATTAATAGATAAAAATAGCATAATAACTCAAAAATCATTAACATATAATTTTGACGATTTAAAAGAATTTAAAATGCATATAGATGAACTATTAGAAAAAATATATATATAAAAAGTAATAATAAACACAATAGTTCAGCATTTATAGTAAATAAATATAGTGAACAAAAAAGAGGAAAAAGTAGAATGGTTATTGATTATAGAAATTTAAATGCAAAAACTATGATATACAATTACCCAATACCAAATAAGATATTAAAAATAAGACAAATACAAGGATATAATTACTTTAATAAATTTGATTGTAAATCAGGATTTTACCATGTAAAGTTAGAAGAAGAATCTAAGGAATTAACCGCATTTACGGTACCACAAGGATTTTATGAATGGAATGTACTACCATTTGAATATAAAAATGCACCAGGTAGATATCAACATTTTATGGATAGCTATTTTAAACAATTGTCTAAATACATAGTATACATAGATGATCTACTATTATATACAAAAACTAAAAAAGAACATTTAAAATTATTAGAATAGTTTACAGATATAATAAGAAAATCGGGAATAAGTTTAAGTGATAAGAAAGCAGAAATAATGAAAAATCAGATAGAATTTTTAGGAATACAAATAGATAAAAGTGGAGTAAAAATGCAACAACATATAGTCCAAAAAATAATAAATTCAGAAGAAGAATTAGATATAAAAAAGAAATTACAATCATTTTTAGGATTGGTGAACCAAGTAAGAGAATATATTCCAAAATTAGCAGAAAACTTAAAACCATTACAAAAAAAATTAAAAAAGGATGTAGAATATAGCTATAATGAAGAAGACAAAAAACTGGTACAAAAAATAAAATTACTTTGTACAGAATTACCAAAATTACAATTTTCAGATAAAAATAAAAAATTTACATATATAATAGAAGTTGATGCAAGTGAATATAGTTATAGAGGAGTACTCAAATATAGATATGAAGAAGAAAAATTAGAACATTATTGTAGATATTATTCATAAACGTTTAATGAAACAGAAATAAAATGAAAAATAAATAGAAAAGAATTATGTTCTTTATATGAATGTTTAATAGCATTTGAACCATATATCGTATATAACAAGTTTATTGTTAGAACAAATAATACACAGGTACGATGGTGGCTAACAAGAAAAATACAAAACTCAATTACGACAAAGGAAATTCGGAGACTAGTATTAAATATACTGAATTTTACATTTACGACTGAAGTAATAAATACTAACAAAAATATCATTGGAGATTACTTATCAAGACAAAACTACTCAAATTAATTTACTAATGGAAGAGGCTGATGTCAAAGATACCTAGACTGACTTATTGCTCCAAATGTTTAAACAAATGGGGTTATTACAAGAACGAGTTATTACACTAACTACTGAAGTTACAAATGTAAAAGTGCAGGTCGAGCACTATAAAAATAAGATACTGTGTAGGAAGAGCACATTAAAAAACTAGACCTAGAAGGTGACGAATAGAAACACCTTAAAACTCAAATTACTAACAAAACTTCAATTACAGCTGCAGGAACATTTAAGGGAAAAATATAGTCACTCAAAATAGACCTGAAATACCAAAGAAAAAGAATTATAATCTCAACCAAATATTTTATAAATCATATACACCAAATATACAAAATTCAGAATCATTCGCACCACCCCAGATATATACATATTCTGAATCACTTAACCAAGAAAAACAGACATACAACTATGCTTCTTGTAATTACATTGACAACATATACACCATACAAACCATATTAAATACCAAACCTATTCAAAGTGAAGAGCTAGTCGCACAACAAAAAGAATATATTACCCAAAAATGCCAAAATTACAATAAACTTATTGCCCTACTAGGTACAAACCCAAATTTTATTAAATCATGTTACTATTATGAATTATAATGTACGGTTTACACAACCAATGGAGAAGAGTTAGCAGGAATATCAGAAATTCACAAAGAATTTATGACTTACAAGAGAATTACCAACGGACAATTATTCTATGTTCGATTTTATTCCGCACCAGCAGAAATATTATTTGACAAAATTAAACAGACTATTAATGTGGTCAAAATAGGTATAATCAGAGATTATATTATTTCGGAAGAAATATGTGAACAGGACGAGATATCAAAAACGCAGATACCAGAATTTTATCGTAACAAAAGAGTTATTGGAATAAGTAATATATTATCAAAGTTACTTAATAATTATTCAAATAAAAAACCTATTTGGATATATAATTCGAGGAAATCAAGCATTGATTTATTCAACTTGCAAAGAAGTTAGAGACCAAGATATGGAAAAACTTAGAAAATAGGGATTAGCACTCCTTAGACCAGAAGAACAATCGTTAACAAGATCTATCAGAAAGGAAGTTATTTTAGAAGAAAAGATGGATCAATTATGTGAAAAAGTTGGCCAAAAATACAAAGACAATATATGCAATAGATGTAGTGGCAAGCACAATTTTTTTCCAGATGTGATGCTACACTGACAATAAAATAGAAAAAATAACCAAAGGAGATACAAGGAAGAAAGAGATAAAGACAAAAGACATGTGAATAAATTAGCATAACTTTACTTTACATAAAATCCTGTACAAAGTTTTGATGTAAGTCTTAGGCATTTAAAACTTTTTGTCATTTAGTGCTTTATGTCTTCTTTTAAAAGATGAAGACATTTTTATAAGCATTAATTAGTCTTGCCTAGACTAGTATAGGCTTTGATTTTTCAAGTTATTTTAGGAAACGTGTAAAGAAATCATCTGTAATTTCAGTTGTAAATAGAAGAATCGAAGGCAGTGCAAAGGCAAGTTTTCATGCGTTGAAGAAAAAAACTCTCTTGCCTACAACAAATATTTTGCTTATTTATTAAAAAACATGTATATATTTCAATGAAAAAATCTATGGAGGAACAAAACCTAGAATTATCAAACCTACCAGAACAGGTATATTCATTTACAGTCATGAATAGCTAAATTCATAAATTCCTAGCAATCATAATATGATAAAATAAGTTCATGTTAGTTATCTTATAGTAGAATTATTCGAAGAATAACATGTTAAGAAGTTTATTAGCAAAGTGGACATAGAGAAAAATCCCTAGGAACTATGCCATCCTAAAGATGAAATCAACGAGGCAAGAAGCCATGGTGGGGAGTAGCCAAAGTAGAGGCGCTGTTTAAGGGAAAAATATCTGGATTATCATGCTAATAGTGATCAACGAACATGTTATTTAAGAATAATCTAGTATATAGTAATCTAAAATGATCATATTTTGTTATGTATATGATTGGAAGGAATATTTTGAAAATAACATTTTATGAAAAATGAATAATTATTTATCTGACGAAATGGTAGATAAATTTAAAATACTTATTTTGTATGTGTTTAAGAATATAGAAATAACAGATATAAGAAAAATCATATTAGAAAAAATATTTGAAAAAGATTATATGACTAGAGTAAATTACATACCATACCTACCTAACTACTCTTACAAATACTTACGTACACAGCAACTATGATAAATTACGTATATCTAGATTTTTGGAAAAAAAGATATGAGAAACATACAACTAGTAGAAAAACAAATGAAAACAAATTTAGACAAATATATGAAAACTAAAGATATAAAATATATAAAATTTCTTAATGAAAATATGCAAGAATTATTTAGACTAAAACAAACAACTAGTAAATATTATGAAAAAGCATTTAATCAAGCCTAAATGACAGATGATATTAAAATATTTGTTTTATATATACTTAGAGATATAGAAATTATAGACATAAAGAAAATAATATGAAAAAAATTACAAGATTATGAAGAGGAAGAATTATTAAACAACATAGAAAACTTATACATATATTATGAACATTAATACTATTTAGATTCAGATGGATATTATACGGACTAAAATTTTAGAATATATTAAGAAAATTAGAGAAAACCAAGAAGATCTACATAAAAAAAATTAATTATAAAAAACAAATTAGAGAAATAATGAAAACTCTAATAGAAAAATTAAAATGGATAGACGAAACCTTGAAAAATTTTAAAAAAAAAACAAAGATAAAAGTTTAGATAGTTTAAAAAATTCATTAAGAAGAGAACAAGAAAAAATAGTTAGTAGTATTAATAACCTCAAACAAGATACTAAATATAGTACAAATAGAATAGATTATTATACATTTACTTTAGAAGAATAAAATGATAAATTACGAATATATAAAATATTGGAGACAAGAAATGAAAGAATTAAGATTAACAGAAAATCTTATAAAAATAAATTTAATTGAATATTTTAAAACAAAAGATATAGAATATGTAGAATATCTTAAAAATAATATAGAAGACTTACAAAAACTAAGAGAAAAAGCTAAAGAATATTATAGCAAAGAATTTAATCAACTACCATTTAATCACCCCAAAATATGAATATCAGTAAAATTGAATATGTTAACAAGATATCTGAAAGTAAAAGATACAAGAACGAAGAAAAACAATTAATGAATATTACTCCAAAGTATTTAACAATTACATAAATTAATGGATACATCTTACGAAAAGAATGAATCATTAAAAGAAATTGAAAATAAACTATATAGTTTATACCTAGAATACAAAAGATTACAGTATATAGTTTATACCTAGAATACAAAAGATTACATAATATTAACGAGGATCCTAGAACACTAGATAATTTAATTACGATAATATCTAATTTAGAATATGAATTAATAAAACATCTTAAGTCAAGAAGATAAAAATGAAAATTAATCCAATCAATAATATTTATAAAATACATTATATAAAAATAAATACTTATTACCTAATAATTATTTATTATCTAGTAAAGTTACTGAGCCTAAATCCGCAACCCCTACAATTTTTTTTTTTTTACTAAAAATAGCAGAATGCATATATAATGCATTTTCAAAAACACAATTTTAACGTAATTAATAAGAGAAGAAATAAACAATAATTTTAATACATTTTAAATTTAATATATTATATGTATTAAAAATGTATTTCAATATATGTGGTGAATATATATAACTAAAGTATTTTTAATATAAATATATTATAAGTATTATAGGTGAATTTCAAATAATCCATTATCATTTAATTAATTTACGTTGTTAGAAAAATGTATTATATTTGTTATGAGATTACAACTTTCAAATTCATAAAAATGTATAATATTGAATTCTAATTGTATTACAATATTCTTTACATTTAATACAATTTTAATACAAATCACACTACCATCACCACCACCGTACATCACTCTTTTCCATAACCACCGCCAAACTCCGGCCAAAGCTCCACCACCACCAATACACCCATCACTGCTTTTTTTTTTTCGACGAGCCAGCCATCAACAATACTCAACTAATTGGCTCATTTTTTCGGCGAACTCACGTTACCGTAGCAAATAACAATCACTAACCACTCCGTTGCTCCTCCATCACCCAACACCACCTCATTTTTTCAGCCAAATCTGAAATCCATCACCTCTCATTTTCAATTTTCTCGCTGAAACAACCGCCAAACAATCATCATCTTCTCCGGCGAACTCATATTGGTAGAGAGGCCTCCACAAACCGACCATAAAATCGCCCATCAGAATAATTAAATCTGTCAGATCTGGTGGTTTTTGGTTTGTCAGTTGATTGAACTTCGAGCTTGTAGTGTGGTGCATGAAAATAGAGTTGTTGTAATTTCAATATTTTGTGGGTTTACTGGAGCTTGTAGCTCATTCTTCACCGGAGACGAGCTTGTTGAACCTCATCAGTCTTTGTTTAGTTGGTTCTAGGTCTCCGTGTATTTTTAATTGTGTTATTGTTTATTGGTGGTTATAGCTAGCAGTGAAGTTGTCGTTGGTGGTAGACTTCACCGGAAAAATATAGAACAAAAATTGTTTGACAACTGGTTGAGGAAGGTGTAAAGGAGATTGTTGCGTTGTTTTTTCATGGTTTCTCGGTCAAAGTGAGTTCGCAGGAGAAGAAGATGAGGATGGGTGGCTGTGTTCATGGGCGGAGGTACACATAAATTTTAGGTGCTCCGACACCCACTAAATTCAACGTTGAATAAGTATAATTATATAAAAAATATATAAAAATGGATATAAATTATATAAAAGTATCCACTAAATAAGAAATTGATTAGGTGCAATGGCATTTAAGTTGATCTTAAGGTTCTTCATTGATAGGTGTGATTGGGTTCAAACTTAATTGAGGTAATTTTTTATTTTTTTTTGCTATAATAAGCACTCACTCTATTTAAATTTTGGATCCGTCACTGACTGTGTTGGTCGGTATGTGTGATTTCAAAGAGAAAGAGAAATACGTACAAAGAGAAAAAAAGAAGGAAGACGAGGTGGGATAGCAAGAAGAAAGCAACTTCGTCTTTTTAGGAGTCGTTTGGTAGAGTGTATAAGAATAATATAAAATAGAATGTATTAGTAATGTTTATATTAGTAATGCTTGTATTAGTTATGCTTGTATTTTTTTTTATGTAGTGTTTGATTTGATTTATTAAAAAAAATATGAATTATATAATTTCTAAATTTTTTTATTTTTTTTTGCATAATATCCTTAATATATATGTTGAAAAAGATGCGAAAATTTTTTTGAGGGGTAATAGGATCTTTAAGGTATTAGTAATACACACCTCAATACACAATAGAGTGTATAACTAACAGGGTAAAAAAATATACCAAATAAGGTACTACTAATATACATTAAACTTAATATATACATTAACAGTTCAATACACTCTACCAAACTACCCTAGTAAATGTAAAGTTATGTAAATGTAAAGTTATGCTGTAACCTGTAATTTAAAAAGTATCCTACATAGGGTAATTACTAATATAAAAGAGTTCATTTATGTAAATATTTCAATAATCCTCAAGAATATGTCTAGAATGAGCCAACTATTGTCCATGTCTAGGTGAATTGGGCCAGTTATATTTATGGGCCAAATTTAACTCCTTGTCATATCTATTCGAAAAAAAAATAAAAATTTATAAATAACATAAATATCAACTCTTTTAAAAGTAATTATACTTTCTCTCACTTTTTAAATTACTTTACTTTCTCTCCCTATTAATATACTTAACATAGCCGAATATACATAGCATTCTGTATATATGCTGAGATTTTTGTGACATGTTTAGGGAATTGAGATTTTTTGTAATATTGAAAACATAAGTTGTGTATTTATGTAATTTTTAGAAAAAAAATGCATATAAACATCCTTAGATTATTTAATACAATATATAACAAAACTTCTTAATTTGCAACTTATACCAAATCTTAGTATAAAAAAATATTTTTTGTTTTAACTAAAAAATAAAATACTAATTATATATAATGAAAAAGATTTCATACCAATAAAAAAGAGTGAAAATTATTATTAAGATATCAATCATCCCCTTTTTCTCTCTGAAACGATTTTCTCTTTCTTTAATCATATCATTTTCTCCTTCTTCACTATCAACTAAACAATTTTTCTTCAATTATTCATTATCAAAAGACGAAATAGATGATGATAATTTACATTTTTTGCTTGTAATACATGGAGAAAGATGAAACATGATCAGTATTTTTTTTGTTGATGAAATATGATTAGTATTTTTAAGTTTTAGTCAACTAATTATTTGATTTTATTATCTCCATTCAAAATTTATTTATTTTTTGTAATGAAATACAAACGAAGAAAGATAACAGAACATAATTCAAATCATTTTCATCCTTAATTAATTATGATAATGTTAGTTTTGTTGATTTGAGTTTAAATAATAATCATAATTTTTTTATTTTTTTTGATATTTATGTTTAAAATATGTTGAAATTATCAAATTTCATATGTTTATCATTTTTTGAGCAGTGATTAGTTAACAATACTGTATTATGTTTGCAGGTAGATCTAAAAATTTTACTGTAAATGAGATTATGTATGATAAAAATACCAAATATAAAGGACTGGTAAATGCAATAACAAAATAATTCAAGATTGACATTAACTCATTTCAAATTGAGATTAAGTTCTTGATAAGTGATAGATGCCCACAAATGTTCATACATAATGATACATGAGTAATGATGTATCTAGATTAAAATAGAACTGTTGTCGATTTCTTCGTTAAATATTTATTGTATATAATAACTAAAGTTATGTCAATAGATATTACAGAAAATACTGAACAATTCATTATTTGTGTTGGTAACAACACAAACAATGAATTGAATATAGAGCGGTAGAATCTATACTCAACAAACTCAGTTTGATTGTTTGAATTAACTCCAAGGGATAAAATGTTGGATGAAAATAGAGTTAAAATAATTGAAGAAACTAAAAATACGAAAATAGCAGTAAAATAAATTTACAAAGACAAACAAACACTTTCTAAATAGTGAATCTGCATGCATTTGTGAATTAGTTCTCATTTCGAACGGAGAGATCTAATGCCTCCAGGTAATGATTATGAAATCCTATGTTTCTACTTTCTTTATATATGTGTGTTTGGTATTAATTTGATATGTTTGCTAACTTGTCAATTCATTTATAAATATTTAAATAGCTACTATCTAGTTTGTATTGTGAAAAATTATACATGATTTCTTAGAGCTTGAAGTACAAACAAATCAAAGGTATCCAAAATAAGAAAGTATTGTGAAATACATACATGCTCGGTAAGAGACCGACAAGTTTATGTAAAACGTCAAGAAATGACAAAGATTGTTTCTAGATTGATATTGCCTAATTTTGTAAACAGAAATAGAATATACACACCAAATGATCTTACCTCTGACATGTTAAAATAATATGGTGTGTCGTTAAACTATAACCAATTATGGTTGTTGATGGTGCTGTCCTAAAATTACTTTATGGTGGAACAATACTAATTGCATGCATGTCATACTCCGTGGGTAACTAATTAATATGTTATTTGTTGATATTTAATCATAAGTTAAAATTTATGTATATCATGTTATTATTTGAAGTATGAAACTGGTATATTAATGAAATTATTTTTCTTGATCTATTTTGAAATAAACTCAACTATCATAGTTCATATAAATATGAATGTATGCGGGTCATATATTGCCACTTGCTTATGCGTTTGTTGATTATGAGAATATTGTATCTTGAACATGATTTTTCAATAAATTTAATGAAGATTTAAAATAAAATATGTATCGTATCAGACAAGTACGATAGCATATGAAAAACTTCATCAACAGTTTATTCCAATATCTCAAGCATGCATGTATTTGACATTTTTGGAAGAATAAAAAGAAGATTTTACGAAAGAATGTTGAGGAACAAAATAATTTTTTTTGGCCATGGCAAAGACAAATACTCTCCAAGAATTTAAAGAGTTGATGGGGTGATGAACCGAATTGATAGGAGAGTGAGGGTATATTTATACGAAATTGGATATCATAAATGAGCAAAGATTCATTCTACGATAAAGCGTACTTGGGCTCTGACATCAAACATAACTAAATGCATAAACAATACAAATAGGATAGCTAGAGGAATGCGTGTTGTTTCTATGATGGCTTTTATGAGGTTAACTGCCGAATTCTGAAATGCTCAACAAAATGAAAAAGGAACAAATACATTGACATTTCTAATGAAAAAATATAACGATCTTTTTAATGATAACCGTCATCAGTCGCATAATATGACGATAAATATTTAAATATGTTACATTACATAATTCAAAAGTCCATACTTTAATTTTTATATTAGTTTGTTTACATTAAAATACTAAAGGTAGTGGAATATATTAGATTATATCACTGAAAGTTAGTGTGATGTATTATAATTATTTTTTGTCTATTTCTTCAGTATTTTTTATTATAATTTTATTATATGATATATGTATTAACAATATAATTTGTTGTAGATAAGAGCTTCAAAGGAATTCCTGCAGAAAATTGTCAATGAAGTTAAAAGATTTATTATATGTCTAGGAAGTAGAAATTGTGGTTGTGATCGATTCCAAATAGATGAGATACCTTGTTCGTATGTAGTAACTATTATTATATATCGTAATCAACATAGAGAGGACTACTGCTCGTCATACTGCATCAATAAAAATTTTAAAAATGCTTACGTAATACCGATTTAACCTCTTCCTTGTGAGAATACATGAAATTATTTTTCAAGAATTGTTGGATGATATTGATTTACCACTTGATTCTAAAAAATCGCCTGGACGATCATGTGTTGAAAGATAGAAAGCACCAACTAAAGAAAAGTATAACAAAGCCAAAGAGTCATGTAACAACTTCCATCAGGAGGAACACGAGAAAAATATGTCATAAATATGCACCTTAAGTTTAATAAATAATTATTCTTATTTATAATTTTTTATTGTTAAAATTTAATAATAAAATAATATTAGAAAAAAACACACATCAAATTTGAAACTGAAGCTAAAGTTATGAATACTTAAATACCAAAATAAAAAAAAATTGATTCATAATAACTTTGTTTTAAAGACAAAATTACTGAGCATCAAAAACTATCAATAAAAATATCCATTTCTAAGAACAATAACCAAATATAGTATCCATAGATAACTACTATATCATTATATTTTTTTAGTGGCATGTTGAAGTTTTTGAACATTCAAAGTAATCTCACTCAAAATCTTTGAACGGCCGAGTCTGTTCGTAACATTCTCAGTCACTTTATTTTTACTAATTGCACCCTCATTTCGCTTTCTTTGAGCATAATTTGAAATAGTGCACCATATCTAATACGAGAATTGAAAGCATTGAATTTGATGGTGGAAAAATCAAACACATCATAATTAATAAATTCAACAAAGACACACGAATACATACCACAATCGTTGAAATAAAATAATCTAAGAAAATTAAATACAAATATATACGATGATAATATAGACATTTAAACATATGAAATGACATACTTAGAATGTGGAGCCTGTAGGGAAGCATCCCTCACAAGAACATATTCTAGCGGATCCGTCATGAATTTGTCAATACATATAGTCTTCTTATGTCGGTTCATATTCGATTGTTTGCTATCAAAATTAGTGGCAATTAAAAACAAGGTTATCATGATAGCAAGTGATTGAATATGATTATAAACATTCGTTGTGTTAACAAACCTTCAATAAATGAATCATATACATAAAGAAATCCAATTTTAATGCGAAACAGAATCATATCCAATGAAATGATTCACTAACATTAACAAGAATGATAATGTTGTCCACAGTATCCCAACATACATTCATACGCATCTTAAAATTTCTAATATACTAATCAACATAGTGTTTAGAATATGTATCTCATGTCCTTTTTCGTACTCAATTTCTCAATTGAACAAATTTTCTTATTGAATTAAATATCAATCGTGTGAAATCCGCTTCATCGTTTAATACTTTACTTTTTTCATAAATAGTAGATAATCACATTTACATGCTGATTTAGAAAAATAAATACAAAAATAATTATGTTAAATACTTTAAAACGTTAAGAATAGAAAAACTACACTATCCTATTGCATCAAAACAATTACCACAACTCTCAAAATAACAAAAAATGTTATTTTAGGTCCATACCAGTAAAGCATAAAATAAAAATTCAGATGGTGAAAATAAATTTTTAGAAATTCAAAAAATAACAAACTCCTCAAACATAGTTTATGTAGAAATTATCTCAAAACTTGAAAGAACAACGCACCCAAAATACAATAATCCCTCTATTCCCCAACCTTTCATAATAAAAAACATATAAACACGAAAAAAAACATAAAATTTTCTTAAATAGCCTTAAAAATATTAAAAATATGTCTTTAATTTTTTTTCTCATAATAAATAATAGTATGAAATTCATTATCATTCACAATATTCCTCACCACAATACAGTAGAAATTTTTATATCAAATTTTATACTGCTACTATTTATATGTATTTGACATATGCCTCGTCATTTCATGAACGTCCAGTATGAATCATTGTATGAAATCAATCCTTCTGAGCAATTTTCACTCCATCAAATTCAATTTCAGAATTTATGATGATATTTTGAACATTATTTTTTTCTCACATAATTCTTTTAGAATATATAACAATTTTATAAATGGTTATATACGAAAATTACAAGTATATAATTAAAATCATATGATAATATAAAAGATTTAAAAGTGTATTACTTATTTGAAATGTACAATTGTATATTAAATTCAAAAATTAAAATATTATCTTTCTCGTTGTTTCTTAGCATCTACATAACATTAATATGTAAATTGATTGATCAACAATTTTGAAATCTCAAACTCGATATAAATTTTAAATGAGTGTTTTTTTTAAAAGTAATTAATGAGTTGTTCAGATCTGAATCAACACTAACTTTGCACCAGTATAGGAGATTTATCGTAAATCACCAAAGTTAATATTTTAAATTTAAATTTAGATGTTTCAAGTTGTTTAAATATCGATTTCAATGCAATTATTTAAGACTCTATAAAAAATGACAACACATCCAACGAAGAAAGATCGTTGACAAAAATAATATCAATAGTATCACGATGAATTGTGCATTAAATTAAAACAAACAAAATCATATAAGGATTGATTTTTGATATTAAAAAAACACAAATTTATTTTAAATAGACACTGAAAATTATGACTAGGTTAAACTTAAATCTATTAAAAAATAAAATTTGACAATAAAGTAAATAAAATTTTATCATTCATTTCAGAAGACACATTATCAGAAAATGCATCAACCTTTTTGATTGGTTCCATAGAAACTTTATCATAAATTTTATTTGTATGTAATTTTTGTAGTACGTCCTCCACATATTCAAATACAAATTTCTATTGATCATAAATAATAAAGTTAACATTTGAAAAAAAGTCATACAATACATCAGCAGTTTAATAATTATAGTTATTCAACAATAAGATATAAATTATGGACATAATAAAATATTTTTTTTTAAATTCAGCGAATTTATGTTTTAAAAATCTTATTTCACTCAAAATCAACTTGACATATTCAACAACATATTACTTGATTTATTTAAATTGATTGTCAATCTACTCATAAAGCATTGAAGTAGATTATAAAAAAATTTAGTTATATGTAATGATAATTGTAAAAACCTTGCTAGAACATGTTATAATTTTTATATTCTATGAAACATATAATACTGTACCATCTTAAATAATTTCATAAATGATTATTCTTTATTCAAAATTCTAAAATAACAACTTCAACTATAATTTAATAAGTTTGATTCATATTACATATTAATAACAAGGAGAACCTGTTAATATCATGTTACATATATATTTAATACATTAAAATTTTAGGGCTCATCTTTTCCTGAAAATAGATATATCAACAAGAACCTGTACACACAAATAATAAATTTTTAATATATATAGAAGTTACATAATCATTTGAATCTTGAAGAATAAAAAACATACATTTTCCTGTAAGATCAACATATCTGCTCAAATTTGCACATACGTGACAATTATTTAAAACACATAATTAGTAAATTTTTAAAACGAAATAAAAATATTAATTGAAAAACTAATATTAATATTCATAATGTACATTAACTAATTTGTTCTTCAGTTTTATGAATGCATTTTCTTTTACAGATAATGAATCTTTTGCACAACTAACATTTTGTTGAATGAAGCTATCCTGATCTTATTGAATGAAGCTGTCCTGATGTATTGTTGTCAGATTGTACTTTATCATTTTTTTCATCGATAAAGACAATGTCTTTACATTTATACTAGCATAAATAATAAATTTGTGTTAAATTATTTAATAACAAGTGAAATAAATTCTATGAAACAGTTATTGAATTAGAATATCATATAATATAGTATGATATTTTATTTTAAAGAAAAAATTAATAAAATATAACTGTCAAAAAATATAGTTGACATTACCTCATTGCTATATCACTTAGGCATGATTGTCTTCAAATACTCATTATAAATGAATTTCTACGATGACTTCAATTTAAATTTGAGAATTTTGAAATAAATCACTCAAAGTAGTAATAACTTTGACAATGTTCAGACAACATTCGTAATATCAAATTTGAAGAGTAAATGAAAATCACAAAAAGTAAATGATTATGGATTGATCCTCAAACTATGACTAAATGATTTGTGCAAAACTTTGAAATAATCATTTCCCCAATCATAATTCATATATTTACCATAATCAATCAAATCAAAATAAAACTTTAATATATAACTTCTTGACAAATCAGGTTTCAAGAACCTGATTATGAAATATAACATACTAATTTTTAAACACTTCTTTATTCCTAAAAAAATTCTCAATCTCAACAAAATTCGTATAAAAATTAAATCTTTTAAATTTTTTCATACCGAGATAATACCTATTCATAAGTTTGTTTGGAACCTTTGAATTTGAAAAAAACTTAGACTTCTTTTCGAAAATTAACCTAGTCACAATAAAAAAATTTCTCTTCCCAAAATGCAAAAATTTTTCATTCAATCTAAAAATGAACAAATCTTCTCTATCATTCTCCGTCTCTGCATGCAACAAACTTTAAAGAAGTTGGGGCTGCACTTTAAGCTACTGTAATTTGAAGAAGTATTCAAAAGATGATTCTACAAACATGTCGAAATGCTTGTTCTTCCATCTTAAATTAAGGTCATCAAACACATTGACCTTAATATACAATGACCAGTGGCTATATGTTTTTCGCTCTTACAATTTTTTTTAAAAAAATTATAGAAAAACTTTGATTAAAAAATAAAATATATCAAGAAAGTAAAATAAAACATGAAAATTACCCAAATTAGAATATAGAATTAAAAATTAATGAAAATTAAAATAACTACAAAATTAAAAAATGAATGCCTTATTTGACATGAATTGCATATTTTAAAAATCTATTAAAAAATTAAAAATCATACAATTTTTATATAAGAACTCAAAAAAAAAAAAATAGTGCCTTACAATTTTTTTTGATTTTTTTTTGCTAGCCTTCTTGGCAACATCATTGATATTTGTTACGTTAGACCTTATCTTTGCAACCCAGGAAGATGCATCTATTCCACTCTTAATTTTTTTTGATTTGTGTGATGAAATTTCTTCTTCAAAATTCTAATCGAATACTTGCTAACACACAATATTTTTTCTTTTATAATTCCTGTGGAATAACTATTTTCTTGGGATTTTTCTTACTTTGTATGTTGGCAATCGACTTCCCAAATGATGCTTCATTTTGAGAATTTTTTTTTCAGCAAATACTCTTTTTGCTTATTGAACTTAGGCCCACTTTCAACAATCTTCTTATTGCTCTTACTAAGAGGAGATGAAATAAAATCAAGATCAAACAAAGGTCTAAAAAGAACAATAGGGCTACTATCTTCTATTAATCTAGGACTCTTTTAAGAAGAAGTAAAATCAAACTTGGGTTTAGAAGACATGATTCATATAACCATGAAATCAACACATATGTATTACATACAATGAAATTCAAGCAAAAAAAATCTTGATAACGAAAACGAAACTCAATCCACGAAATTAGAATCATTTGAGATATATCAAGATTGATACAGATACAATACCTCAAATGCTTGATGTTTTATTATGCTGATGAATAAAAAAAACAAGGAGTATAGCTAAGAAGAAACGTGTGAGAATAAGCAAAAGAATATTATTTTAATAAAGTTATTTCAGAAAAAACGTGTAACTTTTTGAAAAAGGTAAGAATAATAATAAATGAAGATATATTATATTGATCATATTTTACTCCTACTATATTTATCAACGCATTAGGAGTCATTGAATACTGAACCCTACAAAAAAGATTTAATTGTAGTTAAAAATATTTTTCAATTTTTTTTAAAAATAAATAACTAATTTTTTTAAAAGTTGTCACTACTTGCAATTAAAACTTTAATAAAATGATAATTTAAAAGTGTTGCTACAACTTGCAATAAACAATCTAATAAAATACATATGAGATAATTTTCACTATCTATAAGTATCTTTGCTATGAATCATAACCCAAATAACAATCCAAAGGACTCAATTCGTAACATCAAATAGCTTGAAGGAATGCAGAATTATTATTATTATTATTTTCATCCTAGAAAAACTTAGTATAGTAATTCAGATTGTTGTTTGTATGAGGAGATAGTGGAGCTTGGGTTGATCTTTAATTTTTATCTTTACCAAATGAATTTATACTGAATGAAACATAAATTCTTTTTCTTTTGTTCGAATTTGCTGCATTTGAGCCGAGAGTTTTTTGAAAATAACCTCTCTACCTCCACAAAGTAGTGATAAAGCCTGCGTACACTCTATCCTTTTTAGACTTCACTTGTGAAATTTCATGGGGCATGTTGTTGTTGGAACACAAATTTTTAAATGTGCTTGACAAAATATAGAATGAATACAAAAAGTGCAAATGAAAAAATATAAATTTATGCCTCCCAAAATGTCATGTACTTTGAGGAAAAAAATTATATACCAGCACAAAATAGGTGCAGAAGTGCAAATGTCCCACGTTTGATCAATATAAAAAGTCTGAATTATATGTCGAGTGGAAAAAGAAGTGCTAATATCCACATAATCAATATACAATTTACAAAATTATTTCTCTTTCCTATCTGAAATCCTCTCGGTGTAGGTAGTACTAACATGTGTCGTGGTGAGTAGGGGTGTTCACGGTTTAGTTAAAAATTATACAAAAATGATTATAAAAATCGACATTGATTTGATTTGATTTGGTTTTGAATCTTAAAAATCGATGATATTTGGTTTGATTATGATTCTACTAAAAAATATCTGAAAAATAATCAAATCGAACTAATAAATTATATACGTAAGTTTTATAATTATTTGAATGCATAATATTA
>NC_061111.1:74678383-74859447 GCF_002878395.1 Capsicum annuum
CATTCTATTCATACTGATTTTATCTCAAGTTGATCAATCTTGTTACAGCATTAATCATTAGATGAGAACTTAACCTTTCCAAATCCTCATTGATAATTCATTTCTTACTAGGGTTGATTTCTTATCTCAAGCAAATCAAAAGTAAGCAAGGTCTATTTTTTGCAACCAATACAAAATAATTAATACAAAAGAATTATCAAAATGTTCCCACAATCACTCGAACCCTAACCAAATATTAAATCCATGGAGGAATAATCATAGATCCCACAACCCTAGTTGTGGGTTTTAGTTCCACATGAGAAAGAAAGAGATAGCAACAATTATATTCATCATTTAAAGTAATTAAACTTACAAAAGATGAAGTATGAAGTTGATTCTCTTTCAAGTTCAAGAGAAAATTCCCACAACCAAATCAAAGAGTTGAAAATTGAATTCTAATTTTCGAGCCCCAAAAGAGAGGTGAACTCCCTTAGAATAAGTTTTCTGCCCCCCGATATGTTCAGCCCCACTAATGAAATCCTAGAAGCTATTATTTATATCCGTAACTTAAGAAAAATCCAAAATTAAAAATTCAGAATTTTTCTTTTAGGTGACGATATGTTTGACAGCTTATCAGAGTTCTGATAGCTTATCAGATCATGTCGTTAGGCATGCTTCAAATGTTTGCCTTCTACTTATGTGTAACGATATTCTTGATGGCTTATCAGACACCTGATGACTTATCCTAAACGTCGTCACATCTTCACTTTAATTTCTCAACCACTGCCCAAGCCTGACGACGCGCCCGTCGGCTTATCACAACTCTGACGGCCTATCAAAGACTGTCATCACTTCTTCCTGCTGAATCTCATTCTCTGTCTAAGGCTGACGCTGAGTCTGATAACTTATCAGGGAGTTGACGACTTATCAGACAAGTCGTCAACTACACTTCCCTTTTTATTTTGCTTAAAATTCAACTCTTTTACTTCCATTATTGCTGGTTCTATTGCATCTTGACCTTTACTGCAATATCAAAGAGAAAAAAATAAAAAATGACAAAAGTTGCTTAAGACTTTGCAATTATTCTCAGTTAAAAGCCTCAAATGTGTTAGCATCTGCTCACACATCAACACCCTCAACTTAAAATAATTTCTTGTCCTCAAGCAACTACATGACACCACACTACATGATTAACCAAGAGACACATAAGATACCTATGACAGTTGATCATCAATTTTAGTTCAAAACACATTACCCTCTCTATTTTCAATCACTTTAAACCCAACTGTGTATATCAATAAAGATCAACAATGTGACACAAGGGAATGAAGATATGACATCAAATCAGCAATAATAACCATGCATATATACAAGTTACACTACCCAAATATGTAAGCAGCTAGCAATGCAACCAATGTGCCCTTACAACAAAGAAGTCCCTTTTTACTCATATATGTAATCAAGTATGTCAATGAGTGGATGGTCAAGAGACACTCAATCTCAGAAAGAAGTTCCAATTAATGTATGCAAAATACCATAAGCTTGCCCTTATTTTCATCACTGAGGCTTTTAGACAGTTAAGCTAGGATCACTATAAGACTTTTCTTCAGCTTGTAATGTAGGCTTGGGGCTGGTATTATTCGCAAGGATATTTAAAGTGACTAACCCTCCTTGGCACTACACTATTTTTGGGGTCTCACTTATCAACCTTTACCTTATTTCTTCCTTTCTTGATTAAAGCATATTTAAGCTGGGTGCAGTTTTTATTCATTCATTTTTTTTTCATAACTTTTCTTTTCTCATTCTTTTTCTACCATACCCAGCCTTGCATATATATATATATATATTTATTACCGTTCTTCATACTCATTTTGCACCCCTATGATAGCCACCCTTAACTTAGGTTATTTGTCTAAGTCAAAGTGCACAATATCCAAGGAGGACCAGGGCCAAAATAGGTTCATTGTGATACAAATAGGAAGGTGATAGGTATAATAAAAAGAATAGGCAATCAGGCTCAAAATCAGGGTCAAGGGATATTATTCACATATGGAAGGTCATTTAGTCTAAACGTGGACTAATATCAACAACGGCCTATGATCCTTTCCTAGCCACTATCCTACAACCAAGGCAAGACCAACCGAGCAAGTTCTAGATTTAACACACAATGGGAACTAGGTAGTAACTTACACATACATGGCACAAAGGTACATCACAAGCTACTACCCATTCGGTTCATGCAATTGTTAGCAGTGATTATCATGTCCCTAGTACTAATGCCATAAAAAGATTCACAGTAGTCACATATAGATGCACATCACACATTTACTAGACAGACAATTGGAAAGGTATTTATCATTTCCAGAAACATCAACAAAAATATGTCAACTATCCTAGATACTTATTTTCCCCTCATTAACCACAAAACATCACAAAACAAATATAATACGCCTAAACATGCTGGCTCTACTAGGAACAAGACTCCGGGGAAAAGAAGCACGACAACAAAAACCCCAGGAGGACATCAACACCCACAAGTAGCCCCACCCTCACTTAAAATCATGCAATGTCCCCAATGCGTAAAACCAAAACAAGAGAGTTAGAATATACCTGTGGCACCATAGGTTCGAAGATATGATGCCAATCATATAATATGAATACAAATAACAAAATACCTTGGGTTGCCTCCCAAGAAGCGCATAATTTAGTGTCGTGGCATGACCCAACTCAGCTTTTTCCTCCACTTTGAGGATATGAATTTCACCCCCAACTTAGAGTCCATCTTCTTGCCTCACTCATAGGGGGTAGTACAAAAATTAAGAAGTCGAGTAATGGATTGAGCGTGGTAAACCACTCGGCCTTAAAGTGAGGTGTGTTTTTATGTTGCTTATCAAGTGTAAAATAAAGAATATAGGATTCTTGTTCCTCATCTTCACACTCTTCCACTATTTTAGATGATTCCACAGATAAGATATCATCTAAATATAATGTGGAAAAATACTTCGAGTGAGGCCCAACTAATTCTACTTCAAAATTTACACTACCTACTACACACTTACGTTTATTCACCTTCTCAATATCAGTCTCAAGATCAAGATGACAATCGAGTGGTTGCGATTCTTGAGTTTTCTCCTAAAATTGGCAAATGTCCTCCTCATATTCTTCTTGTTTAGCCACTATAAACATGGTGGGAGTGGTAACTCCTTTAGCTCTGCACACAGCTATTCTTGATTCTCTAAAATTCGTTTCATCAATTTGTTCACTTGAATCATGACAGCACACATATCTTCAGTATGATCACTTTGACCACAAGCCAAACACCAAGTTATAGTAAGTAGTATAGTATCCGCATCATATTGTGAAGGTCCAGTCCATGCACTTCCAGGTAAATCTGGATAGCAAGCCTCAAAATATGGTCCCCCATAATAATAACAAAAATCATCATCACTCAAAAAACCATCTATCCAGGCTGACATCTCAAGAAAGGTGTGATAAAAATAAAAGAAAATAAAAAATAAACTAAACAAATATTTACAAGTTTGAATTCAAGCAAGTAAACTAAAATTTCAAGCCAACACAATACGCCAAATTGTTCCCCAACAATGGCACCATTTTTGATAATGCTAAATTTACAGTTCAATTTAGTGCAACACGGTCGTCGTCAATATATTTACCCAACTTTGGAGTCGGGTTTGAATCCACAAGGAACAATATGAGTGGCGATTAAACACGTTTGAAACTAAAGCTACAAGTTAAATTCAAACAACTAGCATGAAAAGACAAAATGGGAGTTTTTAATGATTGAACAAAAGTTAATAACACTTCAATTTGCCTTAGAACTAAAATCTTAAACTGCAATATTTCAAATCAATGATATAGAGAAACTAGAGTTGTGATCACTATGATTAGTAATCTTCCATTAAATAACAGTTGTAGTATTGGATTCTCGTGACTTATGGGAAACACCAACTTATCAGTTTTGACATTCCAAGTGTTTCTGAACCAACATAGATGTAGAACTCCCTAATTCTCTCGAACTTAGGAAAGCATTTTGTTCATACTAATTTTATCTCGAGTTGATCAATCTTGTTACAACATTAATAATTAGATGAGAACTTAACCTTCCCAAATCCTTATTGATAATTCACTTCTTACTAGGGTTGATTTCTTATCTCAAGCAAATCAATAGTAAGCTAGGCCTATTGCTTGCAACCAACAGAAAATAATTAATACAAAAGAATTATCAAGATATTTCCACAATCACTCGAACCCTAACCAAATATTAAATCCATGGAGGAATAATCATAGATTCTACAAACTAATTATGGGTTTTAGTTCCACATGAGAAAGAAAGAGATAGAAACAATTATATTCATCATTCAAAGTAATTAAACTTATAAAAGATGAAGTATGAAGTTGATTCTCTTCCAAGTTCAAGAGAAAATTCCCACAACCAAATCAAAGAGTTGAAGATTGAATTCTAAGTTCCGATCCCCCAAAGAGAGGTGAACTCCTTTGGAATAAGTTTTTTGCCCCCCGATATGTTCATCCCCCTTAATGAAGCCCTAGAAGCTGTTATTTATATTCGTAACTTGAGAAAAATGCAAAATTAAAAATTTAGAATTTTTCTTTTAGGTGACGACATGTCTGACGGCTTATCAGAGTTCTGATAGCTTATTAGAACATATCGTCAGGCATGCTTCAAATTTTTGCCTTTTGCTTATGTGTGATGATATTCTTGATGGCTTATCAGACACCTGACGACTTACCACAGACGTCGTCACATCTTCACTTCAATTTCTTAAGCACTGTCCAAGCCTGACGACGAGCCTGACGGCTTATCACAACTCTGACGGCCTATCACAGGTTGTTGTCACTTCTTCCAGCTGAATCTCATTCTCTGTCTAAGGCTGACGCTGAGTCTGATAACTTATTAGGGAGTTGACGACTTATCAGACAAGTCGTCAACTACACTTCCCTTCTTATTTTGCTCAAAATTCAACTCTTTTACTTCCATTATTACTGGTTCTCTTGCATCTTGACTTTACTGCAATATCAAAGAGAAAACAATCAAAAACGACAAAAGTTGCTTAAGACTTTACAATTATTCCCAGTTAAAAGCCTCAAATGTGTTCGCATCTGCTCACATATTAATCGATCCATAGATCACATTATCGAAGAAGAAAAATACCAATATCAAAACCAAGGTCCAAGTCAAGACCACCACTAAAATATAAACTACTCAAGATAAGGAATTTCAAATTTGCCAAATTAAGAAGCGATCATACAAAAGGCCACTTGCTTCCATCACTCTAACTCCGTGGAAGAAAAGAATCACATCACAACAGTAAAAGAGCATCCAATCTTCACACCAATAACTAGGGGGAACCATCACAAGGGAACAAACCTAATAAATCTAAGAGATGAATCCATGACATCTTAAGCTCAATCTCAAAACCACTATCAGCGATAAAATAGCCATAAATAAAGAATGAACCCAAACTGGTCAAGGTCAAAATAGGCTATGTAGAAAGAGATAGTCAATAGAAAAGCCTTCACAACCCAGGAGGCAAGTATAAGAATCTCGAACTCAATGACGAGCCCCATAACTAAATTACCAACTCTAGAGCCATTTCAGGACCACAAAAGGTCTACTTACCTTCGACACCACAGTACATCCCTAAGTCAATCTAACACAGCTAACCAAGATGGAAGACAATCAACCTCGTCACATTATGGGAAAAAAATCATCAAATTGGGGTATATCTACTCAAGCCACCGAATAACATCACAAATAAATTAAATTATAACTAGATAATACTAGTCTAAACAGCTACCCAGTGATGATCAATTTCATCAAATAATAATATTAAATAATATTAATAACCTCAAACAGTGATAAAAACAACAACAATATCAACATCAGTATAATGAATAGGCGATACCAAAATGAACATCACTGTATTACACCACTCAAGGGCCACAATAAGGCCAATGTGCCAAGATTGAGACTCAAACCCAAAAGCTACACCCATAGGGGGGAAATATCAACACAAATCGACTCCATCTATTACTAAAATAAATAAACCATGGAATAGTAACATAATCATGAATTTAATAATAAGACACATAATAACCAATATGAACTCGTCAAGGCATATAATTATCTATGGGTATGGAAAACCTAATACACATAAAAACAGATAAATGCAGGAAATAAAAGAACATAATCATGGTGAAATTCATAATCACATGACTGACGGGCATAAGGAAAATAAATCTGAACGGGCCCACTCGAACCGATCGACTAAATTATCAACTAAGGCGCCAAGTGTACGATCTCTAACTGAATATGCCACAACATTATAGAGCTGATCTGAATGACTAGAAATCCCATGTAGGGGACACTCTCTGGTCTAGTAGTCAATCTCTCTGCAGTCGTAGCAACTCCTGAAGCTTCAACATGGCCAAAACATAAACTAAACCCAAACGGTTATCCACTAACACTAAGAGTAAACTCCAAATTTATATCCATTATTCCACAATTATAGCCTATCTCGAGAACTCTTAGATGGCAGGGAATACATGCTAACTCTGCCTGATCAACTATCTCATATTTGGGGCACTTTCTTAGTTGTTATCCCATCACGATACAACTAAAATAAGATCCTAGAATACTTCGAGATACTGCCCCATATAATCCAAAATGGATACTATGACCCGGAGAACCGTACCACAACTCTACAAGGTCTGATGGGGACTTTTCCCTTTACGATCATCATGACTAATATGAGAACTACTCATAGTCTGGAATACTATCTGTGTATAGCTGATAGGCTGCAAGTGAAACTGAATTCTACTAGAAGGATCCCCACTATTAGATAAAATTCTAATAACACTATCCTAATGGCATAGCCTCTTTCCGCCACTTCCATAAGTCTCAATACACTCTCTTTCTATGGCCTCTTATAATCAACAGGCTGAGAGAAGAAAAACCCAACTGCTATCAAGTGCTACGATGCCAAGTAGAGTAATAATACAATTCCTCTAACACATGTATTCACCCTTTTCCGGATCAAAAGGATATAGTATAGAAATATGTTGGGCCCAAATCGAGAAATCTAATCTCTTACTCAGAAATTGGTCAAAAATCCTGATGAACACCAAGAGACCTAACTCTAGTATGAGGACTGCTCAATGAATCGAATGCTATCCATGGATAGAGGGATCTTCAACATGACTCAAATCCCCAATGTTGAACCTCAAAGGGTTGAAGTAGCTACGAACTCAATTGGAGCCTGAGCTAACCACAAATCCTTTTGCCTAGTACTGAAGGTAATTAATATCCATCTCTGACTCTCTAGTCTGATGCTACACTAAAACTTTAAAAATACGTGTCAAAGTCTCATCCACATCTTCTAACCATTTTACATCATTCATTAGGGATAATGTAGAGTCAAAGAATGTGCTCGAGGTTCATAGCAATGCAGAAACATGATAAAGAGTCAAGAAGTGAATTTCCAAAGAATCTTACTGTAGCCTTCCAAAAATAGGTTACAGACATCTCTGCACCAATCCGCAGGACTCTACTAACACTTAGCTCTTGTAATAATACACTAGTGAAGCCTAGGCTCTGATACCAATTTATCACGACCCAATTTCTCAAGTCATGATGGCTCCTATCATAACCCATCGATAGGTAAACCAATCCCCGTAGTCTGAGATGGCTAGTAATGGACTACTCAATTATATATAAAAAATATGGAATTGATGGAATAAGAGAATCAAATACGTATTGAAATCCCAAAACCTGGTGGTGTCAGTAAAAAAGCTTATGATATATCAAGAGTACACGAGTGAAATACAAATGAATAGCTGATACAACTTATCTCCAAATACTACATAGAGACTAGTCTGATACATAAGAGAGAGATAAGTAATACTCCAAATGTCAGGATCTTACTTTAAGTCTCCAAACCATGGCTTCTCTGCACAAAGCACACATCAATGGCAATAACCCATACTATGATCTGCAGGCTGCAGAAGTGTAGTATGAGTACCAAATAAATGATAATTTATAGGCAACTGCCAATTGAATTTCAAAGATAAAGTAGATATATATAACATATAAACAGAATAAAAACTACACTCAAAATTCCAGCATTCGTATAAGACAACCAATAAGGTGCTAAGGATAAATTATCCTACTCATGTCCAAGAAAGTAACATATTAAGACTAAGAAAGTAACAAGGATGAACTATTTTATTCCAGTCATATTCATGAATCTCAATAATATATCATATATCACTGGTCAATGTGCAATGTATAAGCGAAGTGAAGATACATATAAATATACAAGGCCAAGGAATGAGTAAACAATATGAACAATTGAATGAAATGATATACGATAGTTCCATAGCAATATATAGCTAGGTATATATATACATATATATATGAAGTCAAGTCAAAGCATAACACAAATCATCATATCTTCACTTTTAAGACCTCATTATAATCCTATCAGGATCTAGTACTATCATACTCAGGGTTTCTAATCCATATATCTAAACATGAGACAAACAAGCATAATAATGCAATTGTAAGGTAGAAGTGGTTGGAAACATACCTCCAATCTCGATACCAAATCAATGATCAATCTGTCATAAACTAGCCATAATAATGATTATAACAGTGATAATAACAATATCAACAACAATGCAAGTAACCATCTATTCTTGACAACCAAATACTTAGACGAGCCTATGCGTACCCCTAACGCTCTAGGCTCGAAAGGTTCAATCAACATACAACAACACAAGGCATTGTCATTACCCATATCTATGTAACCATCCCATACCGACTGATAGACATCGGTGCATACTGGTGACAGGCAATACGCATACCAGAATTAATGCAACATAATCCATAATACCATAATCATAATTATTATAACCGTCATCATTATAATTAACCTCCAGATGTGCTAGGTATATAATGAAATACCCTGGGTTTCTAGGTTTCTTGCCTTTGGAAAATTTCCTGGATTTCTGATCTCTGGACAAGATATGACTAGGGGAAATAACTGTACACTGGGATACGAGTGGTATGTGTTAGCCTCTAAAGTTTATATTTTAATAATGAAAAACTAACAAGTAAATCCTTGCAGGATATTAAAGATCACTGATGAAGGAAGCTGGCTTTAGAAAATAAAGGACATTCAATCGCAAAAAGATTACGACATTCTAACAAGCATGGCAGATAAATCAAATATGCTGAAAAAAGAAAGAAAAGTCATAATCCCAGAATCATGGCAGACCGAGAATCATAATAGAACAAGATCAATAGAAGAATCAATCAACATCTAAGCAAAAGAAGAAAGGACAGAATTATCACATAAGACATCCAAACTAAAAGAAAAGAAAGATCATGGAAATATCTGATATGGACTTGATCCAAAGCTATATATGGACATATCTGATATGGACTTATCAAATGGCTATATTTCTTAATCAAGGAATCAATCTAAGTCCTTTACTGAGAAAAAATCTCTTGGGTTTTCTTATGAAGAATAATAGCCGAAGACTATAAAAGAAGACTAAAGACAAAAACTACTTACACAACTTCAAGGAGAAAATTCAAAGTGTCTCATTCTTAGTGTTACAAAGCTATGTAACGTTATTTTACAATTGTTATATAAAGAGTAGGATCAAGTCATCTTTGTAACATCAACTGAAGCTGTTTCACAAGATCTGAAGAGCAAAATAAGTCTTCAAAACTTGTTTCCTATCATTGTACTCAAACCAAACCTTTAATGATCTAAAGGAAACTTAAAACCCAAGGGGACTGGACGTAGGCACTGGATTGGTGTGCTGAACCAGGATAAATCTTTGTGTTGTTTACTTTATGCTTTATTATTTACGTGTTTAACTATTTAAGTTTAATTTGTTTGTGAAGTATGCTGATCTGCAGGCAAGTCGAAATTGAGGAGTTAGTAGTCGACTCTCAGAAAAAAATTTCAATTCACCCCCTTCTTGAATTTCAATTGGTATCAGAGCAGGTCTCACAGATAGCATAGCTTAACCACAAGTGAGTAAAGATCTAATGTCCAATTACCAAATTTCCAATGCTCTTCTTCAGGATGGTCACTCCTCTATAAGACCACCATACTTCAATGGATAACACTACTCATACTGGAAAAATAGATTAACTATCTTTGTCAAATCAAATAACTACCAAGCCTGGGTTGTCATAAAAAAGGGTCCTAAGCTAATTTCAGGGCTCAAGGAAAAATAAAAGGATAAGGATAGAGAATCCAGTAGTACTGATATAGAAAATCTTAAAAATTTTGATATTACCAAAGAATAATAGGAGGCAATCCAAACTAACGCACGTGCTATAAGTTTACTTTTTTGTGAAGTTAGTGGAGAAGAATACGACAAGATCTTAATGTGTGAGAAGATAAAAGAAATATGGGACAAACTGGAGGTAACCTATGAAGGAACCACCAAAGTTAAGAAGTCAAAAATTGATGCTCTTGTTAATAAATAAGGGTTATTTAAAATGTAGGAAAATGAGGATATTGAATCAATGTTTGCTAGATTCAGTAAAATTGTCTATGAATTGAAATCACTGGGATAATCTATCCCCACAGCCTGCAAGTTCAGAAACTAGTCTAAAGTCTCCCAAAGATTTAGGAAACCAAGACTGCCATTCTAGAAGATGGAGATCTTCACAACATAACTTACGATGAACTACAATGTAACCTTATTGTATATAAGAAAAATTATATCAACAGGTTTCATAAGGATGAAAAGAAGAAACTAGTATCAACGTTGCTCCAACTAGAGAGGAGGACATCTTGGAATATGCTAATAATGAAGGCATTTCCCTCATCAACCGTGGTGTAAGGCAGATCATGAGATAGAGACAGTAAGGATCCCAAGAAGGCCAAAGTAATAATTCTATAAAAATTGATGAACGCTGCTACTATTACGAAAAGCCTGGTCACTTCAAATAGAATTGTCCAGAATTGAAAAAAAGAACGTCTAGGAAAAATCAAACTTTAGAGCCTGGAGTGATGAAGATAAAACCAAAGAAGAGGTAGAAACCAAGAATATGTGCTTCATGGCAACTGATGAATCCAGCGAGGTAGGACTACATAATTTCCATAATAGTAATACTCTTGAATCTAACCTGGATATGATTATTGACAAACTTTAAAAAGTTATAGATGAGTATAACAAACTCGCCCAAGGGAATAAAAGTTATACAACTAAATTTAAATGAAAACTCGAAGAAGAACGCCGAGACTGGCAAATAGAAATTGAAGCATATCAAATTAAAATTACCCTACTTCATGAAGAGATTGATGATACAAAATAAAATAAATAATTTTTGGGAATCCCCAAGCCATAGTTTCGTAAGATCAAACTCACTTAAAAATTACTCAAGTTCCTCATCAGGTTTGTTTAAATTGGCTAAAAACTATTTCTCTTATCGAGGGCCTATTTGTTTTATCTGTGGACAGAGAGGGCACAAATACTACAGTTGTAGGCATAAGTCTAAAAATGTATGGGTTTGGAATCCCAAAGGGAGTACATCTAACCCGCAAGGACTCAAGACCACTTAGGCACCTAAGCAAAATTAATCTCCTTATTTTGTAGGAGCATGTCCACAAGATCCATAACAAGAAGGAATAAATGGAGGATGTTCTAGAAATATAGCTGGAGAGAAAAATTTTTCACCAAAAAATATGTCAGATTTAGTGACAACTGCAGAGGAAATCTTATCAGAGTTGACTACACCCCTTACAGAGTCGACTCTTGCAGATGAAATAGTAAAATAAAGAAAGATGTTTTCCCTCCAGGAGGATATTGCCTTACATCTATTTTTTAATGATAAATTCAAAATCTAACACAAATTGTCCTTGACTTTTTTGTTGCCGTTTCTTTTAAAAAATTATTATTTTTGTTGTATACTTTTCTGTTAATTCTAACATCTTGTTGTGAGAATTTTTGGCCACTCTAATGAAGGCCTCGTGTCATGAGCATGACTCAGCAAGGAAAAAACCTTAGTTGACTCACCTGCCACCAGAGCAGTATTCACTACTCTTAGAAATTGTTCTCTGAATCTTACGTCAACTACTTGGTTTCAATTTGTCTTTTAAAATTATGCCCAGAACGTGTGAAAATTCTGTGTTGATTATCTTTTTAAATTGTACTGTGTAAGTATGTTAGAGTCAAGTATTTTATGTCCATGTTATTTTTTTTATTTTAAAAAATTTTGTGTTAATAATTTATACGTCATATTTTTAAACAAAAATCATTTTTACTCAGTCAAATCTTATTTGTTTTACTGAAGGAAAGATCTTAAAAAAAAAAGGATTCTGCATTTAAGACTCATAAGCTCTTTTTGACCACAATATCCTCTTTACTTCATTTTTTTTTACCTTTTAAAAAAAAAAAGAACTCTTTTAAGGTTGTCATCATTATCTCACCATTTCCCACGCCTACTCTGCCGCCCTCATTCTTCTCCAAGCTATATCCTTTCACTTACATCTATTCCCTTTCACTTTACGCCTCTTCAGTTCTCCATTCCTATCCCTCCCTAATAGTTGTCTTCCTTGGTTCTTTTTACTGGTTCCCCTTCTCCCTCTTTCTTCTCTTTTAAATCTCACCTTTCTCTATCTTATGGCAAGATCCCACTTCATGGATAATGTTTCTAGAATTTTCTCCGATGGTGCCCTCCTCTTTCAGAATCCTCTGATGAGTCCTCATCTTAGTCCATTCTCCTTAAGAGACGACGACCCTCTTCCAGCCCCATCTCCACTAAAAAAACCTTATCCTAATCTCTTTTTCTTACTCCCTCTAGAAAAGATGCACCAATTCTACACAAGATCTCACAGAGAGAAATTTCTTTCCTTAAAAAATCACTCCATTGTTCTCGATCGCTTCGTCAATATTAATGTTCTTAAAGATGCCTCTTGCAAAGTCAACCACTTTTTTAAATTTCATGATCTGTCCTTACTTATTTTTCTTGGTGGACTTCTAGTTTATGAAGTCCCTGTCCGCATGTTTTATGCTAATCTTCATCTTTTCCTTGATAGTGGCAAATTCAAGACTCTTGTGCTAGGCACAAGAATTATCTTAAAAAAATTTCTGTTTGAAAATGTTTATGATACCAAGTTCTCTGGTGTGGTACCCTTCATGAAAAATAACTGGCCTAAGGGTTTTGAAGTAGGCTTTGAGGAAGCCAAAAAGTTTTTATCTAATTCTGACTCTTTGACTATCAACTTTGGCTTCAAATATCGCATTATGGCCCATATCATTGCAACCACTCTGCTTCCCAGAAAGGGATCTCTAAGCAATATCTTTTCTTGTGATATCTTTATGCTATACTGTCTTGTCAAGAAGATTAAAATAAATTGGGCAACTTGGATACGAGAATACATGCTTGAGAGCGAAAAGGAAGCCAATGCTTTGGCCAGTTTACCTTACAAATTGCTTATCACTTGGATCCTCTTATTCTACTCCATAGATCTCTTAGCCAACCCCCTGTAGAAGTCGCTGCAACTTATGATTCTAGAACTTTCAGTAATATAGAATATGTCTTGGTGGAAGATGAGTGGTGTAAGAAGGAGTCTGCTTGTGCAAAGGCTGTGCCTCCAAATGTAAGTAAGTTTGTCTCTACCCCCTCTATCTCCTTGATGAAGGAACTAGAAAAATTTAAGCAACGGTTCAAAGCTATCGAGGAAGATATTATGCAACTTCAAGAGTCTACTGCCAAGCTCTTAGACCTTGGGAAAAGTACAAGCTCTGACATAAGTATGGTCAGGCTGAGGCTTAATGGGCTCAAACATGAAGGAGTCAAGTTGTTGTCTTGAGCACTCTCTCACATGGACTCCTTGAAATCCCAAGTCTCTTCCTTAAATGATGATCTATCTATCTATCTATCTACCTTCAAAACTCCTATTCTTCCTTTGTCGAAAACGTTGAAAAATCTTATGGAAAGTTTTGTCAAAGAAAACATAATACTCTTACCTATTTTCTAGAAAAATGATGAATTATGAACTTCTCATTCAAAAAAGAGTCCTGTACCTTACGTTTTTGGGTTGTAAAAGATGTTTTTTTTTTCTGTTTTACAAATTTATTTTGCTATGCTAAGTTATGACTATCCATGGTTATCAACTACCTATAAAAATTATATGTTGATCTAGTTTTGTATGTGCTATTTTCATTTTCTGCTATGCTTTTTGATTATGCCAAAAAAGGAAGAAAGACAGGATAGGAAGCACCCCTCAGTCAGTAGGAACAAGTCGACTGTCAACATACAACGGTTGACTAATAAAGTATGGAACAACTGATATGATGACAAGTCATGGGGAGCAAAGTCCAAGTTGACTTTTAAAGTATAAAAGCAAACTAATGGTTACAAAGTCAGAGGGAGCAAGCTAACTGACAGAGAAGTCAACTATGTTTACTCATGTTTATCATTATCAAAAAAGGAGAGATTGTTAGCCTCTAAATTTTATATTTTAATAATGAAAAACTAACAAGTTAATCCTTGCAGGATATTAAAGATCACTGATGAAGAAAGCTAGCTCTAGAAAAGGAAGGACATTCAATCGCAAAAGATTATGACATTCTAACAAGCATGGCAGATAAATCCAATATACTAAAAAAGAAAGATAATTCATAATCCAGAATCACGGCAGAACGAGAATCGTAGTAGAACAAGATCAATCAAAGAATTAATCAAGTTCTAAACAAAAGAAGGAAGGACACAATTATCACATAAGATATCTAGACTAAAAGAAAAGAAAGATCACGGACATATCTGATATGGATGTGATCCATATCTGATATAGACATATCAAACGGCTATGTTCCTCAATTAAGGAATCAATCTAAGTCCTTGATTGAGAAGAGATCTCTTGAGTTTTCTTCTGAAGAATAGCAGCTGAAGACTATAAAAGAAGAATACCAAAGACAGACACTACCTACTTAACTTCAAGGAGAAAATTCGAAGTGTCTCATTCTTAGCTTACAAAGCTCTGTAACATTAGTTTAGAATTGTTATATAAAGAGTAGGATCGAGTCATCTTTGTAACATCAATTGAAGCTGTGTCACAAGATTTGAAGAGCAAAATAAGTATTTATAACTTGTTTTCTATCATGGTACTCAAACCAAACCTTCAACGATCTAAAGGATACTTTATACCCAAGGGGACTAGACGTAGGCACTAGATTGGTGTGCTGAACCAGGATAAATCTTTGTGTTATTTGCTTTATGCTTTATTTTTTATGTGCTTAATTATTTAAGTTTAATTTGTTTGTGAAGTGTGTTGATCTACAGACGAGTCAACCGTGAGGAGTCGGTAGTTGACTCATAAAAGGAAAATTTAATTTACCCCTCTTTAATTTTAGTATGGGTTAGTCATATGCTGACTAATGTTAGTTGGTGGGTTTGATTGGTTTCTGGAATGGGTACAACTCTGGTGGTACGAGTCATATCGGTGGACATGGGTTACTTGATTTGGGTCTTTCCTTCACTTAATCATAGACTTGGTAGACTAAGTTAGATCTGAGTACGAGTGGATCACCATAAGCTGTAAGATAGGGTACGAGTCGTACCATGGACTCGTATGGTGGGAAGTGTTCAATCCTCTTTAGATTATATTCTTCCAGCGGTACGGATCATGGTTACTAGTTGTCTACTTGGATACGACATGGTTTGGGGTGATTCATACCTTGGATAGTGTTGGGTCCAAGGGATATGGACTTGGGTACGAGTGATAGGTACCACTCGTATTAGAGGGTACGACTGGTACTGATAGTCGTACCCACCTGATGGGATTTTTGGGAGTTTAAATAAGGGCAATCTGGATATTTCCCTACTTAACTAATAAGGCCCCATGACTTATATTCCTATTGGGAGTTTATTTGCCCTATTATTTTATTCATTAACACTTAGAGACTTCTCTTAAACACTCTATAATTCTCTTTAAGGCTTTTGGGTAAAGGAAGGCAAGGGTTTCATCTTAAGGATTAATTTGGGGCTTTTGTTGGTGATTTCTCTCCAATATCTTCTTGTCTTAAGCAATGTTCTCTTCTCTCATTGTTAGTTCCAACTAAATTCATGGTTTTATAAAATATTTTCATGGTTTGATTACTGTATGGTTTTGCGTTTTCAAATATCTATTAGGGTTTTTGGTTATAAATGCTTGGTTATGATTTTCCATATTTTAATTATGCATTTGCAATGTTTTAATGGTGGTTTTGATACTTGGTTACATGGGAATGGTTGATTGGTAATTGGAATTGGTTTTGGAAACATTAAGCCCCCAATGTGTTTGACAAAATGCCTATGAGAATGTTTTTACTATATTGTTGGATTTTTAATGAACACTATAGCATGGTATAGTTGGGTAATGGAAACCTAAATGGTTTAAATGGTTTGGAATGGTTACATGGAATGGTTTTGGGTTTAACAATCAGACTTGTGGGGTACATTAGAATCCCCCAAGTAATCATTATAATGGAACACTTGTGGTGTTCATGGAACTCCCCAAAGTTAATTGGATAATGTGATCTATGGGTACATAGGAATCCCTAGATATAAAAAAAAGTTTGGGTAAGGACTATACTTGTAAGTTATAGTCGGTATGATGATACCACTATGTATAACCTCAGTTAATAATAATTGTTTATTTGGTTGGAAATGGTTTTAATTGGGCGATAAAGGTGGATTGTGATAGTTAATCATGAAAGTGGGAGTCCAATGGATTAACACTAGAAACTCATGTGTGCTGACTTGAGGGGTAGGTCATGGAGACTTTATATGACATATGAGGTACATCAGAATCCTCTAAGTACACTGTACATATGTATCATGGGGGGTAAGGGTACTTGGGAATCCCCTACTCTAATGGTATCTCTGATTTGTGTGGCTACACACATCGAGGCCCATTCAGGGGGTTATATGGGATCAAATTTTAGATTGAAGTGGTGAGCTTTCATCTTTCTAGAAGGCTCCATTTCATGTATGTTATTTCATACTTTGGTTTATTTATGGATATTGGTTTTGTCTATGGTTGGGGGCACGTCCCAACCAAATTTTTGTATTCTTTTGGTCAGAGGCTTTGTGAAACTACTA
Source organism: Capsicum annuum (assembly GCF_002878395.1). NCBI lineage: Eukaryota > Viridiplantae > Streptophyta > Magnoliopsida > Solanales > Solanaceae > Capsicum > Capsicum annuum. The sequence goes on from NC_061111.1 coordinate 74,695,518, forward strand.
TGGGTTGGTATAGGCGGGATCGATATTGGTGTCAGCCTTAGTAATTGCATTAGTACTATGGTTGATACTAGTGGACTAAATTTCTCACTGTTTTATCCTTTTATGTTATGTTACGGAACTTGATTTGGTTATTATTTTTGTTTTGGTTTATAGTTTGGTATTGGTTATCAGATGGGTTTGGGTGGTTGGACTTAGTTGGGTCGATTATGATAATAGACATAACTTAAAGTCTATAATTTGGATAGTTATTCTATCTTGTTATATGTTTGAAATTTAGATAACTCAGGGCAGGAGACTGGAGGTTGGGTTAGGTAATAGGGGTGGTCTTTGGTCCCGGTTGAACTTAGGACACCCATTATAACAAGGACCTAGGTTGTGTTAAGTTGGTATCATAGCTTTAGGTTCATGGTCAATTGAGAGTCCCCAAAGTCGTGTCTAGTAGAGCCTCTCTTAGGGGTGTATGGTGTGCCACACTCATAAGAGAAAGGCTATAAGGAATTTAGGAATGTTTCACTTTCTTGGTATTCTATTTTGAAGATTGGAGTTTAAGTCCCTGAATTCTCTCTAATCCTTGTTTCCTATCTGGGGATGATGTTGATAGAGTACACCCTACACCTGGAGTTTGCACTCAATCTTAGGGTCCTATCCTTGATGTTTCTGTAGTTCCACCGATATCTACTAGTTCTCCTTAAGGTGAGGTGACTAATGTAGAATTTTCTCAATCGATTCATACTATTGGTCAGTTGGTTACTGTTTGGGCTGAGCGGGATGCATCTAGTGTTCTATATGCTGAGGCCACAAGGGTTGGCTAGTTCATGAAAATGGATCCTTCTACTTTTACTAGTGTGAAGGTAAAGAAGGCCCTAAGGATTTCTTGGATAAAATAGAGAAGATATTTAAAGTGATGCAAGCCACTAATATGGAAGGGGTAAATTGCAGCTTATCAGCTCAAGAATATTGTGCACCAATGGTACAAGGAGTGGGATAGGGATAGGGGTAATGTGGAGGAGTTATCTTTGTAGGAGGCCTTTTATAATGTCTTCTTGGATTGCTTCTTTCCTCAAGAGTTGAGGGAAGCAAAGATAGAGGAGTTTGTGAATCTTAAGAATAAAGAATGTTTGTCAAGGATAATGCTCAAAATTTCATCAGTTGTCTAGGTATGCTCCGAATTTAGTGGCTGATATGAGGGCGAGGATAAGAAAGGTCACTTCTATGATATCTCGAGATTTGATCCTTGAAAGAAAGACTGCTTTGTTAATTAAGGATATGGATTTTTGAGGTTAGTTGTTCATATGCAGCAAGTGGATAAAGAAAAGAGAAAATAGGAAAAGTTTGGGGAAAGGTAGGGTAAGTGGAGCAGGTTCTCTGAGCATGGTGGTGCTAAGCAGTAGGGCAATCGGGATGGTAGAAAATAGCAAAATAAGAAGTGGAGAAGTTTTGGTTTCTCTCCACAGCTAGTGCTCCTTACCCGAAATAGTTGGGTGACATGCGTCAGCAGGGTGGTGATAATTTCCAAGCACAAGGTGCCCAATCTCAGGCTAGTGGCGCACAGTTGACTTCTTTCTTTCCTCCTTGCCAGTCCTATGGTCATCTTCATCAGGGATTTTGTGATGAAGGGAGGGACAAGTGTTTTAAATATGGTCAGCCAGGCCATTTGCTCAGAAAGTGTCTAGTAGATAAGAGTGCTTGGGGATCGGTCAAAGATCTGATTATTTCATCTTTTGCTCCTATATCTAGTGGTTCAGCTTAGGCATCTGCTCCTATTTCTAGTACAGGCACAAGTTAAAATAGATTATACGCTCTTGTATCTCAGTAGGAATCTGAGGCATCACTGATATCATTACTGGTATGTATTGTCTATGTTATTCGGTGTCTACACTCTCTTATATGACCCTATTTTTGGCTATATGTATAGATTTTGATCCTGAGATTATTTTGGATCCTTTTATTATTTCTACCCGATAGGTAACTCAGTTATTACTAAAAGAGCCTATAGGAGGAGTGTGGCAGCTATTGGTAGCAAGAAAACCTTGGTGCATTTTGATGTTATTTTGGGAATGGATTGGTTACACTCTTGTTATGCGTTCTTAGATTGTCGGACCCATAAGGTTGTTTTTATGTTTCTCGGTGAACCGATAATAGAGAGGTAGGGTAGTTACCTAGCTCCTAGGGGGAGGTTTATTTCTTATCTTAGAGCTCAGAGATTGATCTCCAAGGGGTGTCTTTATCACTTGGTCCAGACCTCTCTTTGCATTTGGTTCTGGTGGTAAATAAGTTTCCTGAGGTCTTTTTGGATGATCTTCCTGGTGTTCCTTCAGATAGGGAAATCAAGTTTGGTATTGATTCGATTTTGGACACTTGTCTAATATCTATTCCTCCTTATAGAATTGATCTGGCTGAGTTGAGGGAACTCAACGAGCAATTTAATAATCTTCCAAATAAGGGGTTTATTCATCCTAGTGTATCCACGTGGGGTGCACCGACGTTGTTTGTGCACAACAAGGATGGTTTTCTTTGGATGTGCATTGACTATCGGTAGTTGAATAAGATAATAGTTAAGAACAAGTATCCTTCCAATGATAGATGACTTGTTTGATCAGTTGCAAGGTGCTAAATTAATTTCTAAGATAGACCTTCAGTCTAGGTATGATCATCTTAAGATTAGGGAGGTGTATATCCCTAATACGACTTTTTGTGCTTGGTATAGGCACTTTGAGTTCTTAGTTATGTCATTTGGCTTGACTAATGCCCCGACGATATTTATGGATCTGATAAACAGGGTGTTTAGGTAATTTTTTGATCCTTTTGTCATTGTGTTTATTGATGACATCCTAGTTTATTCTAAGAAAGAGGTGGATTATGCTAATCACCTCTGGGTTGTGTTACAGACTTTGAGAGAGCAGCAGTTATATTCTAATTTCTCCAAGCGTGAGTTTTGGTTGAATGCTGTAACTTTTCTTGGTCCAATTATTTCTAGTGAGGGGATCATGGTGGATCCACAAAAGGTTATGGTGGTGAAAAGGTGGCCTAGACCCATGACTCCAAGTGACATTCAGAGCTTTCTAGGTTTTGGCTGGGTATTATCGATGGTTTGTGGAAAGGTTCTCAACGATAGCTGCTACTTAGACTAAGTTAACTCAAAAAAAGGTAAAGTTTTCTTGGTTAGATGCTTGTGAGGGAAGTTTCGAGAAGCTTAAGTATAAGCTAACTTCAACTTTGATTTTGACATTTCCTAAAGGCAATGAGGGGTTTGTGGTTTATTGTGATGCATCTAGGGTGGGACTTGGTTGTGTTTTGATGCAGCATAAGAAGGTGATTGCCTATACTTCAAGGTAGTTGAAGGTGCATGAGAAAAATTATCCTCTCACGATTTGGATCTTTTAGCGGTGGTTTTGTCTTTGAAAATATGGCGACATTATTTGTATAGAGTACACATGGATATCTTTTCTGATCATACGATTCAATAGTATGTGTTCAATTGGAATAAGCTAAATCTTAGATAGAGGAGATTGTTAGAGCTTCTACTAAACAACAATTTGAGTCTTCACTATTATTGGGTTAAGCATCTACCTTTGGTAGAGTTTGCTTACAACAATAGCTATTATTCTAGTATTGGTATGACCCCTTTCGAGGAATTGTATGGTAGGAGGTGTAGATCTCCTATTAGTTGGTTTGAGCTTGGTGAGTCGGATATGTTTGGTCAGGATTTGGTTATCAGGCTATGTAATTGGTGATAGTGATTCAGGATAGGCTTAAGGCTGCCTAAAGTCACCAAAAGTCGATAGGCTTAAGGCTGCCCAAAGTCAGCAAAAGTCCTATACTGTTATAAGACGTAGAGACTTAGAGTTTGAGGTTAGGGATAGGGTGTTTCTCAAGGTATCTCCCATGAAGGAAGTAATGCAGTTTGGAAAGAAGGGAAAGTTTAGTCCCCAGTGTATTGGTCCCTATATGGTTTTGCAGAGGGTTGGTAATGTTGCTTATGAAATGGAGTTGCCTTATAGTTTGAGCTCCATTCATTCGGTATTTCATGTCTCCTTATTAAGGATGTGTCTTGGTGATCCTTCTTCAATTATTCCTTTGGAAGTTTGGGTATCTTGGATTCTCTATCTTATCAAGGGGTCCCGATTGAGATACTGGCTCAGGAGGTTTATCAGTTGCGGACCAAGAATATGGCCTCAGTTAAGGTTCTATGACGGAACCACAAGGTGGACGAGGCTACGTAGGAAGTGGAAGCGGACATGAAGTCCAAGTCTTCGCATTTGTTAACTGCTCCAGATGATGGGCAGTGTTCAATCCTCCTTAGTGCAATTCTGCCAGGGGTACGGATCATGGGTACTAGTCGTATACTTGGATACGACATGGTTTGGAGTGAGTCGTAGCTTGGATAGTATTGGGTCCAAAGAAGATGACCTTGGGTATGAGTGGTGGGTACCACTCATATTGGAGGGTATGACTTAGATGGATGGTCGTACCCACCTGACGGGATTTTTGGGAGTTTAAGTGAGGGCAATTTGGATATTTCACCACTTAACCTAATAAGGCCCCACGACTTATATTACTATTGGGAGGTTATTTGTCCTATTATTTTATTCATTAACACTTAGAAACTTCTCTTAAACACTCTACAATTCTCTCTCAGGCTTTTGGGTAAAGGAAGGCTAGGGTTTCATCTTAAGGATTAATTTGGGACTCTTGTTGGTGATTTCTCTCCAACATCTTCTTATTTTAAGGCATGTTATCTTCCCTCATTGTTAGTTACAACTAAAGCCATGGTTTTATACAATGTTTTCATGATTTGGTTACTGTATGGTTTTGGGTTTTCAAGTATCTATTAGGGGTTTTGGTTATAAATGCTTGGTTATGGTTTTTCCATGTTTTAATTATGCATTTACAATGTTTTAATGGTGGTTTGGGTACTTGGTTTCATGTGAATAGTTGATTGGCAATTGGAATGGTTTTGGAAACATTAAGCCCCCAATGTGTTTGATAAAATACCTATGAGAATGCTTTTACTATATTGTTGGACTTTTAATGAAAATTATTGCATGGTATGATTTAGTAATGGAACCCTAAATGGTTTAAATGGTTACTGGAATGGTTTGCGGTTTAACAATTAGACTTGTGGGTTACAAAGGAATCTCCAAAGTAATCATAATAATGGAACACTTATGGGGTACATGGGAATCCCCCAAGTTAATTGGATAATATGATCTATGGGTACATAGGAATCCCTTGATATCAAAAAGGTTTGTCTAAGGACTATACTTGCAAGTTATAATCGGTATGATGAAACCACTATGTATAGCCTCAGTTAATAATAATGATTTGGTTGGTTGGAAATGATTTTAATTGGGCAATAAAGGTGGGGTGTGATAGTTAATCATGAATGTGAGATCCTAACAGATGAACACTGGAAACTCATGTTTGCCGACATGAGGGGTAGGTCATGGCGACCTTATATGATACTATGAGTGTAATGCCCCACACTTTCCTAAGCTAGAAAACAAACCGTTGTTCGTATATGTGAAAAATCCAATTTTGTAAGCCATATTTGGACACTTAAATTACCAAGAGTACCCTAGTTATAAGAGAGCTTATGATGTGTTAAGTGTGGTTATATGAGTCACTTAAGGTAGTACAAGCTAAGAGTTTCAAAATCCATCAAGTTTTAGTGTTTGAATTCGCAAGAGTTATCTTTGAATGAGAATAACTTGATAAATATGTGGTATTTCTGCATATTTCTACCCACAAAATTATAGAGAATCGAATTAGCTTTCCAACGATACCAATTTTACCAAAATACGACACCCGACCTAGGAGTTATGGCTTTGCAAAGTAGAGTGCATCGCCTAACCAATCGCACATGGCCACTGGAAAGCATATGCGATAGTATATGCGGCGCCTATGTAAATATAGGTGATATCATATGCGGCGCCTATGTAACTATATGCGATATCATATGCGGCGCCTATGTAACTATATGCGATATCATATGCGGCGCATCTCTTATGGTTTCAAGTGACTTAAACACTCCATTTTTGGGTTATTTTGAGGGCAATTAAGTCTTTTGGCACTCCTTACACACCCCTAAACTTAACGTTATGAATTTAATAGATTCTAAACACATCATAACCCTATTATCAGTCTAAGTTCATCATCCAAGAGCACTAAAGGGGAAAAACAACTAGGGTTACACAATCGACATTGAAGGTCCAATCTTTTAACGAATCCGTTACCATAAAGGTATGTGAGGTTATGACAAGAACACCCTTTCATTCTTATGCCCAAAGTTTGCATTATTTTATAAATATACATGATTTTTACATGTTTTATCATGAATTTGAAGTGATAAATCTTATCCTATGTTGTTGTTCAAGATACTATGATTATTTTGAATGTTTAGAAAGTAAACTCCATGAGTTTGAGATTATTGTTATGATTAAAGGCTGAAGTTTTTCAGATTTTCATATAAATTATGCATGCTTGTGATATAAAGCATAAATGTTGAAATGTTTTGATTAAGTATCTCTATAAGGGTCATTAACACACATTGAAATTGTTGTTTTGAGAATTTATGTGCTACATGCACCCATGTTTAGACTATTTTTGATGAAGTATAGAAAGATTTGACCTTTTGGTCACAACAGAGTTAAAATCCACTTTATGAAACGAGTTACGGATTTTATCATTTATTTAACTTAAGAAATATGAGATTACCCTTAAAGTGGTTTTTTCTTGAGATTTTTGAGCATAGTATTAGGAGTAGTATTTAGCACCGAGTTGGGTATGTTACTACAGTTTCATACCCCAGAACTACGTGCCACCGTAGGTTGAGACATTGACTTCCACTATATGTGGAAAATTGAGATAGTGATCACTGAGATGAGATTGTTCTACACCGATGGCAAGGGTAGGACACCCTAACCTTATGGGGGCAAGTTGTGGGACATCATGGGTGCTCACATGGTGTACATGTCGGTCATAAGAACCTCCCAAAGCGTCGTCCCTCATTCTTAGATTGATTTTACTGATTTAAAAGAGATTTGAAATGCAGATTTATGATGTATTCAATATTCTAGATTTCACTAAGATTGCTTGATGAGAGAATAAGAAAAGAATCTTGATATTTGGATTAAGTGTAATGGTTCATGATATCCAGATTGGCATGTTTTACCATTCATTGTGTATGATTTCAGATTTTAGATTTCTTTCAAGCTTTATGAGCCATTTACAAATGTCCTGCATCATTTAGAAAGAAAACTTATGACATGATCATTAAATATATATATATATATGCATATAAATATGTTTATTTCATGCACCCCCATGTACTCGGTACATATTCCATGGTACTGTCCCACATGTTCGCATGTGGGCTACATTTTCCCTATATATAGGTTCAGGTGCTCATTACCAGGTTTGACCGTGATTATCCGAGCACGTTGATCTACATTCTCTGTAGTGGTGAGTCCTCATGGTCCGAGGACTAGTTATTCAGATTTCCTCATTTACTTTGAGTCGTTTAGTTTATTTCCTGAGTTCGGGTCAGTAGGGGTTTGTCCCAATGGCTCATGGATATACAGTTTAGTAGAGGCTTGTCAGACTAGATGGATAGATTGATTAGATTTGTCAGAGATGTCGTATTTTGTTACTTTCTGTATTTCATTTGTATTGTAGTATGATATTATGGAGGATGTTTAGATGTTTTGATTATGATGACTTTGATTATAAGTGTTGAATGGTAGAAAAATGGCTAAAATGGTTATCTTGGGGCTACTTGTAGCCTTAAGCACCATGTGACGCCTCAGGACCCATTTTTGGGGCATTACAATGAGGTACATAGGAATCCTTTAAGTACACTGTACATATGTATCATGGAGGATAAGGGTACTTGGGAATCCCTTACTCTAATGGTATCTTCGGTTCACATGGCTACACACATTGGGGCCCATTCAGGGGGTTACATTGGACCCCTATATATAATGGGTGGTTAAGGATGGTTAAGCTGCACATACCCTAGTTAATGGTTTTAAATGCATGCTAAACTCGGTTCCTTTTCCCGGTATGGTTATATTTATATATAAGGTTTGTATGTATTAAGGTTGGTTTACTTGGTTTTACTAGTTGACATTATTTTATCCTTATCCTGAGTTCATGCTAGCGTTCACCTGCTAGCCCATTTCATGGATTGTAACGCCCCAAAAATGGGTCCCAAGATGTCACACGTTGCTTAGGATCATAAATGACCCCAAGCTAACCTTTCTACTGGCATAACTCATAAGCAACTGAATAAAATAGCTAAATCTATACAAAATCAGTGGAAGATAACATTTTTCTGAAATCTGTTCAATACAAAACTGAATTCACATGATTACAACTCTGTTTTTACAAAGAAAACTGAAACTGAATAAATTAACTTTACTGTCTGTCTATGAAGCCTTTACTAATACTGACGATAGACAACTGGGAAGCTACTCCAACTATCACTAATCAATACGTATGAATGAGAAAGTAAAGAATATAAATAAGTATAACGGAAGTCCCCAAAGTAGGAGGACTCATCATCTCACAGGCTGGAATCTGCAACTGTCTGAGTCTGAATGTGCATACTAAAACTTGTACCTATATTATGAGACAATGTAGCACATAGACATATATGTGGATTAGTACTTTGAGGATGTACTGACTATATGGGGGTGAATGCATAAGTAAAAATATATCTCATAGTCATCATCTATAAAACAATGCATGCTAAAAGTAAGTGACTCACATAAGCTGGAATATCTGAAATACTGAAGTAAGTAGCAATAAGACACAAAACATGCTTTACAAATCTCGTGAGCCACAACATTTAGTTCTAAAATTTGAATTCTATTCTTGTTCTCGTAATCTTGTCAACTAAATGAAATATGAAATTTCTTTCTGCATAAGAAATACTTTATCTCAATTCATATAGGCTAAGTGAAAAAGAAGCTCACCTTTGTGTCTGAAAACTAAAGCTGTAACTCTGTAACTGAAAATCTCAAGTAATTCAATATCTAAATAAGTTTTGTGAGCCTTTACACTTAGTTCCTAAAATTATTAGGGAAAATACTTACCTTAAGAAATATACTCAAAATCTGTTATTTACTTTTACTAGAAGGAAAAAAAATACTTTCTTCAAGGGAAAATATACTTTAAGAAACTACTCTGAAAATCTTACTATTAGGGAGGTTGTCTTAACTGACATACACCATGTGAGCTACATAGAGTCCAACGTTTTGTCCTCCTAAGGAAGAAACCTCACGTCGGGGAGAGGCATCATACTCTTGCCAGGGAGTAAAACTTCAACTCAGTGATCACTATCTCAGCCTCGGGCCCATAAATCTCAATCCTACGGTGGCACATAGTTCTGGGTATGAAATCATAGTAACTTACCCGACTCGGTTCTAAATACTACTTCCTTTAGTTAGCTTCACTCATCTCATGAAAATCCACTTTAAAATAATCTCATGGTTCATAAAGAACCCAAATATAAAATCTGTAATCTCATTTAGAAAAGTGGACTTCAAATCTACTATGACCGTCAAGGTCAAAACTTTCTCAATAATCTCAAAATACTCAAATCATGGGTGCTTATAGCACAAAAGTTCTTAAAATTTCAATCTCAAGTAGGACTTAATAATTCAATCTCATGTTAAAACATCTCAAAATTCATACTTGATAACATAAAGATTCATAAATCATCTCAAAATCTGGAAAATTTCAGCAGTATGCATTATAATAACAACATACACATGTAATTCAATTTCTAAAACATGAAAAATATCATAATCTCAAGAATAACATCATAGGGTATAAACCTATACTTCAATTTCATGAGAAAACATGCAAAATCATATATGTTTGTATTTAAAAACAAGTTTTGGGCACAATGACGAAAGGATTGTCCTTGTTCAAGCCCCACATACCTTATTTTGCTCAATTTGATGTAACAAGATGACTTTTGAAGCCTTGAGAGTGTTCTTGGTGGCTTTTCTTGAAGGTTCTTGAATGGGGATATTTTGATTCTTAAGTTTTCTTGAAGAAGGGTTTGAACCTTGTTCTTGGGGGTTGATCTTGAAAGGGACCCTAATTTTGATGCTATTGATGAATATGAAGTTATGAGCTTTGATTTGATTTAATTAGGTGTTAAAAAGGGTGGAAAAGACCCAAAAATCCTTTTAAAAACGGCTTAAAATTGCTAAACGGAGATCCCCGACGGTTTGAGCGATGAACTGTCGCCCTTGGGACAGACCGTCCCTTCAACCTGTCACGTTTTGGCCAGAAAATAGGCTTACTACCTTAGTTGTGATGGTTTGGGCGACGGTCCATCGCAAGCACGACGGTCCTTCGGCCTTCCCATCGCACTTTGGCAGTCCGGATAGCTCACTGTAAAACGGCCATAACTTTTTACCCCAATATAGAATTTTGGCGAAATTAGTATCGTTGGAAATGTAATTCAATTATCTATCTGTTAGTGGGTCATAAGATCAAAAATTCATAGTATAACAAAATATATGCCCATTTGAAGTTGACTATACCAAAATCCTACTCAAGAATTCAATTGGTAAGGGATGTTTTGATTCACCTAATAGCTAGGACATATTTGAGGCCTTAATACACATTGAACTTGATCATAAAACTAACAAATCATGAAAATTCATTTCTCATGAGCTTGAAGCATGGTTCTACTATCGGTTGGGATTCTCGGGGTATTACAATATCTCCTCCTTGGGAACATTTGTCCTTGAATGAGGTTGGCTAGCTGAGAAAACCGAGGATGCACATCTGAAATAAATTACTAAACTGATTCTACATCATTCTAATCCTGTGAGTACTTCTAGGAATGCAACTTCTTACTTTCAAACTTAGCCACTCTTCTCAAATACTCCCTCACTATACTATTCTCGTTAAATACCATACTCCCTTGATTCAAATTTTAATTCTTATATGGAATTAATAAACCTATCTACTAAGGTCTAAACTAAACTAAGTCCTCTCACCATGGTCAATCCTAACTCAAAATTTTGGGGTACTACATATAACACCATAACTGACTGGACTACCGAAGCGATATGAAACGTGTCGCGTTGGCCCTACCAATGCAACATACTATGCGTCGCGGCAATATCGCGTTACCTCACTATTTTTATCATCAAACCTCGCCCGAAAACTCGCCCGAAAAATCTGAAACTTACACGAGATGTGCTATTGACAATCCAGTCATGATTTTACTTAAGGATTTACATTCTAAGGTCGAAAAGGTTGGAAACTAATGCGCACCACATTCATCCACTCATATACCAACATGGCATTCAAGCCTATTGTTATAACCACATATAAACGTCTAAACAAAGACCATAATAGCGCACTCCTCGTATTCTCTAACCCCCTATCACAACAACTACCATGCACTACCCCAAGAACATACACACACCAATTTCAACTAACTACAACATATATCAAGGACTTGGCCTCAATATTACTTCACATTTGTGGCCTTAGCTAAAATAAGCATACAACTATCTTTCATCAACAAGAAACACTTACTCTCTCCTATCAACACAATTACTCATCACCACTATTATTACATAAGGAGGAGTCACTAAAAGGTTAGAACATGAGACCTTGAAGCATGGAAGGATACTATACGTAACTTGGCACTTAACTGAGGCCTGAGGAATAGAGGATCAACATCATAGATTCATCAAAGAGATCTGAATTGAGGACATACATGATATAAACTGGATTGCACTAGGATCATGAGTTTTTGAAAACTGACCATACTTTGAAACATGAGTTCATACTTATCATAAGCTACTCAACATAAGACTGGAGTTCATAGATTCATGAGGGATAACTCGAATCACAGAGCAAAGTTGTTACTTGCTTGCTAGAAACTGAGAATAGAATTGAGCATACATGATGTGTATAAGCATTGGCATACGACATGGATCTATCACGCAAGACATGGATTTGGTGATATAATGACTGAAATCTAAGGAATACTCTAGAGTAAGAAGGATAACTATCTTATTATAATTCTTATTGACATGTATCACAATCTAATTCTCAAAACTTGATTTGGTTCTTCACTCTACCATCTCCCCCTTAGGCCAGAACTAATATTCTAAGCTTATGGTCTACTCCATATCCGAGGCTAAGCCATAATTTCATCATTATAATGTCTAAAAATAAATGCTAAACTCATAAGAATAAACTATATTTCGAACTTACCGACTTCATTCTTGAACAACCCTTTCATATACCATCCTTAACTTTTTAGCTTCAATAATCATCATAAAAAACTTACACCCTTATTTGCAAACATACCTACATATCTAAACACATAATCATAGCCTACCAAGATCACACTTCTATACTTATATTTCTAAGCCATGAGAATCAAGATTATATCAAAAGGCTTAACATTATCAATCATACTCACTTAACTTAGATATTAAGAACACCATATACTATATCACTAGCTTTCTTTCACTTAGAAACCTAAGGGTACTACTAACTACACATAAAACTTAGTAAACTTCAAGAATAATACAACACCATATCACCTTAGGCACACCTCATCATCATACTTAATTTTGAATATATGCACTTACACTCTTTCATACACTTTTAAGCCTACTAGATCACCTCCATATAACTAGTATCAACAATCGAACAATCATTATTCTCACCTTTATGATCATCCACTATTCAAACTTAACGTCAAATGCTAAACATGATTTACAACCAAACCTCACACACCATTCTCACTCGAAAGCTATAAAATAAGGGATCAAGAAACACTAGTCCACCAAAGCCTTAAATAACAATAATCAATCATAATCATATGACCTATCTTATTTATAATCCAATATCACACCGTTCTTCTACCCATCACTACTTTTCACCCATCTATACACCTAAATTTCTTTTATAATTCTATATGTTTTAACTAAACTCCTTTTTGCAACCTCAAGGAAAGCCTAAATTAACAATACTAAACCACTGAGTACTTATGAATAATCTATACTTTTCTAACACAACAAATATCATCAATAACTCTTTTCATACTTTAAGCAAACAACAATTCTTCTTAACTAATAACTCCTTCTCTACCTTCCACTAAACTAACACACAAGGACACATCACTTCATTACCAACTCAATCATATACAAAAAAAATTCAGCTATATACATATTCAATGAATTGATCTTGCCACGCTTCTTGTCACTACACTTCTAAACCCACTCTTCTAACTACAAGAAGATTCAATCTACTTATGAATCATAACACTCTAGGTTTCAATATCTCATGAATACAAACTCTATTCAGCAATCTATAGTCACACTATCTCCTCTAATGAGTACTATCTGTACTGAAAGGCTAATAAGGAATATGAATACATATCTTAATCTGTCTTAACTAATGACTCATAAGAATAAGGACATAAACTTTCAACTTGAGGGACTTATGACACACTAGAGAGCTCCTCTCAAGCCCTTTGTGTGACTTCTAAGATTTTTGCTAGTGAATTTGAGAGCATTATTTGGGGAGGAACTGAAACTTGCTAATTATGTTATCTCAAGAATAATACATAGAATAAGGTAATTTTAGGGTAACATATGAATAGAAAGAAGATTCTAAGAGAACAACTTTACTGCAACATCTAGAGTAGGAAAGAAAGGAAACTTTTCTTAAATGCCCCATAGCCTCTTGAAAAAATATACAGATATCTTCATACCATTCTGCAAGACTCTACTAGACACGGCTTCACAGACACCCTAGGACACTTGAACTCTGTGCTTTGATACCAAGTTTGTAACGCCCCAAAAATGGGTCCCGAGATATCACACGGTGTTTAGAATCATAAGTGACCCCAAGCTAACCCTTCTGCTACCATAACTCATAAGCAACTAAATAAGATAGCTGAATCTGTACAAAATAAGTGAAAGATAACTCTTTTCTGAAATCTGTTCAATACAAAACTGAATTCACTTGATTACAACTCTGCTTTTACAAAGAAAACTGAAATTGAATACATTAACTCTACTATCTGTCTATGAAGCCTCTATTAATACTGACTATAGATAGCTGCGAAGCTACTCTAACTATCGCTAATCAATACGTATGAATGAAAAAGTAAAGAATATAAATAAGTATAATGGAAGTCCCCAAAGTAAGAGGACTCATCATCTCACAGGCTGGAATCTGCAACTGTCTGAGTCTGAATGTGCATATTGAAACTTGTACCTGCATTATGAGACAATGTAGTACATAGAAATATATGTGGATCAGTACTTTGAGGATGTGCTGAGCATATGGGGGTGAATGCATAAGTAAAAACATATCTCATAGTCATCATTTATAAAACAATGCATACTAAATGTAAGTGACTCATATAAGCTAAAATATCTGAAATACTAAAATAAGTAGCAATAAGATGCAAAACATGCTTTACAAATCTCGTGAGACACAACATTTATTTCTGAAATTTTTATTCTTTTCTTGTTCTTGTAATCTTTTAAACTAAATGAAATCTGAAATTTCTTTCTGCATAAGAAATACTTTATTTCAAATCATATAGGCTAAGTGAAAAAGGAGCTCACCTTTGTGTCTGAAAACTAAAGCTGTAACTCTGTAACTGAAAATCTCAAGTAATTCAATGTTTGAATAAGTTTTGTGAGCCTTTACACTTAGTTCCTAAAATCATTAGGGAAAATACTTACCTTAAGAAATATACTCAAAATCTGTTATTTACTTTTACTAGCAGGAAAAAAAATACTTTCTTCAAGGGAAAATATACTTTAAGAAACTACTCTGAAAATCTTACTATTAGGGAGGTTGTCTTAACTGACATACACCATGCAAGCTACATGGAGTCCAACATTTTGTCCTTCTAAGGAAGAAACCTCACGTTGGGGAGAGGGGTTATACTCTTGCTAGGGAGTATAACCTCAACTCAGTGATCACTATCTCGGCCTCGGACCCATAAATCTCAATCCTATGGTGGAATGTAGTTTTGGGGTATGAAACTATAGTAACTTACCCAACTAGGTGCTAAACACTACTCCCTTTAGTTAGCTACGCTCATCTCATGAAAATTCACTATAAAATAAATGCATGGTTCATAAAGAACCTAACTATAAAATCTGTAATCTCATTTAGAAAAAGTGGATTTCAAAGCTACTATGACCGTCAAGGTCAAAACTTTCTCAATAATCTCAAAATACTCAAATCATGGATGCTTATAGCACAAAAATTCTTAAAATTTCAATCTCAAGTAGGTCTTAATGACCTATAATTCAATCTTATGTAAAAACATCTCAGAATTCATACTTTATATTATAAAGATTTATAAATCATCTCAAAATCTAGAAAATTTCAGCAATATGCATTATAATATCAACATACTCATGTAATTCAATTTATAAAACATGAAAAATTATCATAATCTCAAGAATATCAACATAGGGTGTAAACCCATACTTCAATTTCATGAGAAAACATGTAAAATCATATATCTGTGTAATTAAAAACAAGTTTTTGGCACAAGGATGAAAGAATTGTCCTTGTTCAAGCCCCACATACCTTATTTTGCTCAATTTGATGGAACAAGATGACTTTTAAAGCCTTGAGAGTGTTATTAGAGGATTTTCTTAAAGGTTCTTGAATGATGATGTTTTGATTCTTAAGTTTTCTTGAAGAAGGGTTTGAACCTTGTTCTTGAAAGGAACCCTAATTTTGATGCTATTGATGAATATGAAGTATTGAGCTTTTATTTGATTTAATTAGGTGTTAAAAAGGGTGGAAAAGATCTAAAAATCCTTTTAAAAATGACTTAAAATTGCTAAATAGAGGTCCCCAATGGTTGCGGCGATGAACCGTTGCCCTGGGGACAGAACGTCCCTTCAACCCATTACTTTTTGGCCAAAAAACAGGCTTACTGCCTCAGTTGATATGGTTTGGGCGATGGTCCATCGCAGGCGCGACGGTCCATCGGCCTTCCCGTCGCACTTTGGTAGTCCGGATAGCTCATTGTAAAACGGCCATAACTTTTTACCCCGATACTGGATTTTGGCCAAATTGGTATCGTTGGAAATATAATTCAATTATCTATCTATTAGTGGGTTATGAGCTCAAAATTTCATAGTATAACAAAATATATGCCCATTTGAAGTTGACTATACCAAAATCCTACTTAAGAATTTAATCCGTAAGGGATGTTTTGATTCACCTAATAGCTAGGACATATTTGAGGCCTTAATGCACATCGAACTTAATCATAAAACTAAAAAATCACTAAAATTTATTTCTCATGAGCTTGATGCATGGTTCTACTATCGGTTGGGATTCTCGGGATATTATATGGATGTGATTTCATACTTTGGTTTATTTATAGATATTAGTTTTGTCTATGGTTGGGGTCATGTCCCAACCAAATTTTGGCATTCTTTTGGTTAAATACTTTTGTGGAACTACTATAGGTTGGTATAGGCGGGATAGATATTGATGTCAGCCTTAGTATTGGCATTAGTATTAGGGCCGATACTGGTGGACTAAATTTCTCATTGTTCCATCCTTTTATGTTATGTTATGGAACTTGGTTTGGTTATTGTTTTGGTTTTGGTTTATGATTTGGTATATGTTATCGGATGGGTTTGGATGGTTGGACATAGTTAGGCTGGTCTCGCTAATAGACCTATCCAAAGTCTGTAATTTGGATAGGTATGCTATCTTTTTATATGTTCAAAATTCAGCCAACTCAGGGCAGGCAACTGGAGGTTGGGTTGGGTAACAGGGGTGGTCTCTGATCTCGGTTGGACTTGGGACTCCCATTATGACATGACCCCAGGTCTGGTGGTGTAATATAATTATCACAACATCCTTCGACCTTGCCGGGTATATAATTATCACAATATCTTTCGGCCTTGACGGGTATTAATATTATCATCACAATATTCTTTGGCCTTACCGGGTATCATCACATCATCATAATATCCTCCAGTCTTGCCGGGTATCAATGTCATCATTATAATATCTAAACCAATGTCACATAATAGAGAGTAAGCCCCACAAGGGCTAAAGTAAAGAGCAAGCTCCACGGGGAATAAAGTAAAGAACAAGCCCCATAAGGGCTAAAGTAAATAATTACGAAAGAAGAAGCAAGGTAGTTTATATTTCCATAATTCATCGCTCATCATCAATATCACATTATCCATAAGTGTATATATATGTATATATATATATATACATACATACATACATATATATACATACATACATATATATATATACATACATATATATACATGCATATATATACACAAACATACACACACACATACACACACACATAAATATAAGGTGCACAAACTCAAGCCGTGATTAAAAGAGTGTAAGTTGTAAATCCATTGCCCGAAGTGATCTTTGGGACTAAATCATTAATCAGTATTGAAAGGGTCAAAATCTTCCACGACTGGAGTAATTAGTAGTATCAATTCATGGACCGAAACTTATCTCGGTCAAGTCTTTAAAAATCATTATTATCCTCTTTTAGGTATATAAATTATTCATTAAAATGGGCATTATTACTATGACGAAATCCATTGTTAAGTTAGAAAGTGGGTTGTTACCCTTAGTTAGAGACAATAATAATAGTAGTAGTCTAATCTGAATCGTATCAACTATCGATGCAACGATCATGAATGTACCACATCTATGCATGCCATCACTAGTATTCAATCATGTCTATCATAAACATCATACCACATTTTCCTCCGTCCAATATCAGAGAGATGTGTATATAAACACACACACACACACACACATATATATATATATATATATTCATAAACTACAATCATATCCTTTACAAAGATATTATTTCCTAAATATCCAACCAATATCATAATATGCCCTTTGGCCCAATAATGTGTTTGGAATAATCATAATATCATATTCACAGCCTTAGGCCCATATAGAATTCAGATCTCATATCAATAATCATGTATATACAAATGATCTCATAATTATAGGCCATAACGTATTTACAAGGCATAACATCTCTATAAGCTATGAAGCATATTTGTAATCAACTCACATAGAGGAGGCATCTCGTTCCTAGGAGTCAAAATGCATCAATAAATATAACTCATAACTACGAGGCATATCACATCTATAAGGCATCTCGTATCTATAGGTTATGTATCATGACTATGAGGAATATCATCTCTATAGGCCAATTGTCATGTCTATGATGAATATTGTAATGCCCTGAGAGAACACCCTAGGCGTCACACGGTGCTTATAGTCCCAATAGACTACAAGCTAATCCATGAGCTGGTACCTTCTATGAGCACTGGATAACATGATCATAAATGTGGAAGAATATTGACATGCCATAAGTTTTAATAACTGAATTCAAAATTGAAATATGAGTCTATAGAAATAACTGGCAGAATCTGATAAACTAGATAACTAAATGTAGTGTCTGAATACTGAATAACTGTCTCTAATGTTTGATAAGCCTCTAAAACTAAATGACTTTGATTTGATAGGATAGGCCCCAACTAACTCCAACTAACTACTAAACTGAGAAATGAAATAAAGTAAGCCTGTCCTCAAAGTATGAGGACTCACCACTGATACTGCTGAGGATTTGATAAGTCTAATCGTGATCCAGGAACTGAGCATCAGAACCTATGATATAATACATCATAGTGTAAAAGAAAAGGTATGCAATCAGTACTTTGAATGTACTGGTATGCTAAATGAGGTAGGCTAATATGTATGGTTTCATGAACAAAACTAATAATTAACTGAATATACATGTAAAGCATAGAGTACCGAGTGTTCATGAAAATCTATAATTACCGAAGATACGTGAATATCTATAGATACTAGGGATGCATGACCAAGCATATAGCATAAACTGAATAAAATCTGTAAACTAAAATTCTGAAATAACTAAAATCTGTCTGCTTTAGTCAAACAACACTAAGACTAAATAACTAAACTGGGACTATAACTGAGACTGTATATGAGACTATGGGAGGTATCATCTAACTGACATGCCCAAATCTGAACTAATCGGGGTCCAAACTGTAACCCCAGTTGGAAGGGTATTAATACCATGCCACGGGTACTAACACTGGCTGTGTGGATCCACTAAACTGATATAATGTCCAAAGTACTAAGGGTGTCAAGCCTGAATAGATGGGTGACCTCTGCGAGATAGTCAAGCCTAATCTGATGGGTGACTTCTCATATCCTATGCTGGCTACGTAGTTCTAGAGTATAGGAACTTCTACTAACGACTCTGCCTATCTGATGGGGAAGCCTCCATCCCTACACTCGCTCGGTGATAAATCCTACTTCCAACTGAAGACACTGAAATACTATACTATTCTGAGTTTAACTGACAGATATTTGACTATTCTGATAATGCTTATAGTATGTTCTGAAGACTATTTTGTAATGTATTGAGAGTAGACTACATTAAAAACTAAGGTTTATGGGTATACAATACCCCCAGGACTCAAAAACAACAATGGTAAAATGACAATAATGCTTGGGGGACAAAACATGAAGGCTTTTATTAAATCAATAACTCTTGTAGGCATTTTATCAAACACTTGTAGTTCATGGTTTAACACAATTGTCATGGAACTTATAGAAATAACACGAATTTGACATAATAGTATTAAATCATGGTCTAATTCAATAAATAATAATATTAAAACATGAAGAATCGAATAACAACAACAATTTTATTGAAACATGATAAAAAATCATAGTTCATGGAGATTCATGGGTGAAATCATAATTTAAAACATAACTTGGTAATTAAAATGGGATACTTGGACTCCATGGGTGGAAGGTGTCCATGGATGAACATTTAACACACCAGATTTAATGAATTTGGGATGATTGATGGAGAGTTCTTGAGATCTTGCCTTGAATTTGAGAGCTAGGGTTTTTGATTGAGAGAGAATCTTCTTTGATTTGGGGGAAAAGTTATTTAAATAATGAAGTAATAGGTTAATTAGGGTGAATTTCATGTTAAAGTCTGATTGGGGTGAGGGGAAAAAGATGTTATTGCCCTCAGATTTAAAACTCAGGAATTCTGAAAATTTTTTGATTTTGTGGGCTAGTGCGGCCCGGTACTATCACACTGTGTCACTGGAATTGGACAATTGCGAAAATACACGGTGGTGAGACCACGTAATTGCGTTGCCACCTTGTTTGTGACCTGGAAGCTCACCGCGACATGGAGGCATCGCTCTGCAACATTGGAAAATGACAAATACCAATTTGGCCTATGGCTCGATGCGCCTGGATTGCGGACCCTCTATGGAATTTGCCAAATGGGATATTGGCCTTCTCCGTGATGCTCTAAGGGTTAAAATGACGGTGTTTAACAACTGGAACTTAAAATCTCCATAACTTCTTACCAGTTTATCGAATTTGGCCAAATTTCATATCATTGGAAAGCTAATTCAATTTCCTACGCAATGGCAGGCTCTAAACTGAAAAATAACAAGTGTTTCAAAAATTTCATATATGAATACTCATGTATTGGGACTTAGATTACGCTAAGGAAATGCGTGGTATTACAATATTTCCCCCTGGGATCATTCGTCCTCGAATAAGACTGGTTAAGCTGAGGGAAAACTGATGGACTGAGATTACATACTGAACATGCATATCTGATGCATGGAATGCATAACTGAACTGACTCATGAATGCACGAATGACATGAACATGATGTGCAACTAAAATTGAGCATGATAGAGAGAAATCTTAAGAAGAGTAGTACCTTAAACCGAATCACAATTTGCGAAGAAAAGATGAGAGTACTTGGTCCGCATATCTACTTCTACTTCCCAAGTGGCTCCCTCAATAGACTGATTCCGCCAGAGAACTTTGACCAGTGGAACCTCTTTGTTCCTTAGTCTACAAACTTGATGATCAAGAATTTCAACTGGAACTTCCTCATAGGAAAGACTATTCTGAATATCTATGCTTTCTAGGGGAACAACTACAGCTGGATCACCAATACACTTCTTCAACAATGAGATATGAAACATTGGGTGGACTAAAGCTAGGTCTCAATGCAACTCAAGATCGTAAGCTAACTTTTTAAAGCGACTAAAAATTCTGAAAGGACGGACATATCAGGGACTAAGTTTCCCTTTCTTGCTGAATCTCTTCACTTCCTTCATGGGAGAGATTTTTAAGTACATAGAATCATCGATCTCAAACTCGAGATCCTTTCTCCTCTCATCTGCATACGACTTCTGTCAGCTCTAGACTGCTTTATGTTTTTCTCTGATCAACTGAACCTTCTCTAAGGCATCAAACACCAAGTCAGGCCCTACTACCGTGGCCTCACCTACTTCAAACCAACCAATTAGAGATCTACATCTCCTACCATAAAGAGCCTCAAACGGAGCTATCTCGATACTGGAATGATAACTATTATTATATATGAATTCGATCAAAGGCAAGTGGTCATCCCAAATACCTTTAAAATCAACTACGCATGCTCTCAGTATATCCTCAAAAGTCTGAATGGTCCTTTCTGCTTGACTATCTATCTGAGGGTGCAAAATTATACTGAGATGGACTTGGGTACCTAGACCCTTTTGGAACTCTTTCCAAAAATGAGAGGTAAACTGGATACCTCTATCTAAGATGATAGATAAGGGAACATCGTGCAACTTGATCAACTTTCTGAGATAGAGTTTGGCATAGTCCTCAGCTGAATAAGAGGTATAGACTGGCAACAAATAAGCTGATTTGGTCACAAAATCCATGTTCACTTCTTCCCATTTCCATGTGGGAATACTGAACTCTTGCATGGACCCACTAGGCTTCTGGTGCTCAATCTTAACTTGCTGACATGTAGAGGATTTAGCTACAAACTCTGCAATATCCCTCTTCATCCCACTCCACCAATAAATCTCCCACAAATTATGGTACATCTTAGTGGCCCCTAGATGAATAGAGTAACGCGCACCATGCACTTCTGCAAGAATTCGTTGCCTCAAATCTTCTACATCAGGCACACCCAATCTATCTTGACAACGTAAAACACCATATCCCCCTTGGGATACAACCTCCACTTTCTGATCTTTATTGATTCTTTTAACTTAACTAGATTGGGATTTCTATCCTACTTTTACTTTACCTCAAAAGCTAGAGATGATTTGTCGCTACTCTGCACCCACACACTACCCTCTGTTAAGTCGACTAAGCAGATATCTAGTCGCGCAAGCTGATGAGATTCCTAAGCTAACTTTCTCTTACCATCCTCAACATGAGCAACACTAACCATAGACATTCTGCTGAGAGCATTAACCATTATATTGGCCATGCCCGAATGATACAGAACACTTATGTCATAATCTTTCAATAACTCTATCCACCTTCTCTGATACAAATTCAAATCTTTATGAGAGAACACATACTGTAGGCTTTTATGGTCAGTGAACACATTAACATGAACCCCATACAAGTAATGCCTCCAAATCTTTAAGGAAAATACTATAGCTTCTAGCTTCAGATCATGAGTAGGGTAATTTTCTTATGAGGTTTCAGTTGTCTGGAGGCATAGGCTATAACCTTACCTCTCTGCATGAGGACACAACCCGAACCTACTTTGGATGCATCATAGTACATAACAAACCCATCTAAACCATCTGGCAAGTAAGATCCGGGGCTGAGGTGAGTCGAGTCTTCAACTCTTGAAAACTCTTTTTGCAAAAATTTGACCACTGAAACTTAACTTTCTTCTGCGTCAATTTGTACATGGGGGATGAAATAGAAGAAAATCCTTCAATAAACCGGTGGTAATAACCAGCCAAACCCAAGAAACTCCTTATGTCTGACAGAGATATGGGTCTAGGCTAGTTTATTACGCCTCAGTATTTTGAGGATCAACCCTAATGCTATCACCAGTAATAATATGGCCACAGAAACTACTGATCTTAGGTAGAGTTCACACTTACTGAATTTGGTGAACAACTGATGAGTTCTGAGAGTCTGAAGTACCATTCTAAAGTGGTCTGCATGATCATTTTTGCTACAGGAGTAAACAAGAATGTCATCAATGAATACTATAATGAACATGTCCAAGTACGGCTTGAACACTCAGTTCATCAAGTCCATGAAGGTTGCTTAGTAATTCGAGAGACCAAAGAACATAACTAGAAACTCAAAGTCACCATATCGTGTTTGGAAAGCTATTTTTGAAATGTAACATTCCCTGACCCTGAGCTGATGATAGCCTAATCTGAGGTATATCTTGGAAAAGTAGCTGGAACCCTAAAGCTGGTCAAACAAGTCATTAATTCTAGGAAGTGGATATCTATTCTTGATTGTGACTTTTTTAACTAATGGTAGTCTATGCATATTCTGAGAGAACCATCTTTCTTACGCACGAATAGAATAAGTGCGCCCTACGAAATGATACTGGGTATGATGAATCCCTTATCTAGGAGATCCTTTAATTGTTCTTTTAACTCCTTGAGTTCTGATGAAGCCATTCTGTATGACAAAATATATATGGGTTGAGTATCTCAAAGAAGGTCTATTCCAAAGTCAATTTTCCTTTTGGGAGGAAGTCTAAGGAAATCTTCAGGGAACACATCTGGAAATTCTCTCACTATAGAAACTGACTCAAGAGTTGGAGTTTTTGAGTTGGAGTCTTTAACTCACACAAGAAGATAGACACATCCCTTGGATATCATATGTCTCGCTCTAAGGTATGAAATCATCTGACCCCTAAGAGCTGTGGTACTAGGATTTGTTAATTTAGGAATTGAAAGTGAACTATTATGTTTCTACAGTCAACTGAGGCATAGCATGACTGGAGCCAATCCATGCCAACAATGACGTCAAAATCCGTTATCTCTAACTCCATAAGATCAACTGAAGTAACTTTTTGAGATATGGTGACCAGACAGTTCCTGTATACCTATATGGCTACAATTGAAACACCTACAGGGTAGACAATGAAAAGGGCTTTGCTAGAGTTTCAGGACTGACTCTGAAATTAACGGCTATATAGGGAGTTACAAAAGAAAGAGAAGCTCCAGGGTCCAGTAAGGCATAAACATATAAGTAAAAGACCTGCAACATACCAGTAACTACGTCAAGAGAATTTTCCAGATCTTGGTAGGACTGAAGAGCATATAGTCTATTCGAACGCTGACCACTGGTAGCACTGGAAGCGACACCCTGCTGAGTTGGGCGACCAAATGGAACTGACGACTGATGGGACTGGCCCTGTTGGCGTACATCCCTACCTTTTTAAGAAACTACCCAACACTTTTGAATTCGATTGCCTGGCTTACCACACCTGAAGCACACATAACTACCCACTCTATACTCACCTTGATGGTGTCTTCCATATTTCTGACATAGAGTATTTGTACGAGTACTACTAACAGTAACCTAGGACTTAGATCCTGGTGCTCTATCCCTATTGTCATTTCTGAATTTGGGTATGAGAGAACTAGCTGAAGAGGGTGTTGGGGCTAAAGACCTCTGATGGAACTGAGGATGATTACCACCCTCAAACTTTGGCTGATTGAAGTTAAACTATCCTTTCTAGACCTCTTATTTCCTCTCTCTCTCTCCTTAATATTTTGCTTCTCCATCTGTTGAGCATGAACCATCAACCTAGACAAGTCCATCTCACTAATCATTATTGTGGTCCTACACTTCTTGACCATACTATCAGATATGCCAGATATAAGCTTACTTATCTTGGAACTTTTATCAGCTATCACATGAGGAACATATCTGGCTAACTGAGTAAACTTAAGGGAATACTCCCTCACAATCATGCTGCACTACCTCAAGTTAGTAAAATCTAACACTTTCACCTCTCTGAACTCTAATGGGAAGAATCTATCTAAGAAAGTTATGGCAAACTCTTCCCATTCTATAGGCCCTGCATCTACACCCCTATCAACCTTCTACTGCCTAAACTAAGTATGGGCTACATCCTGCAACTGGTGTGCAGCCAACTCAGCACTCTGACTAGATATCAACCCCATTGCATCCGTGACCTTCTGAACTATATCTAAGAATTCATGTAGATCTTCTTCAGACTTGGATCGCGTAAAAGAAGGAGGATTCATTCGGGTGAAATTCGAAATTCTGGTTGTATCAGTATTGGCCACTGGGTTGGCTGGAATAGTAGTTGGCCATTCATTTTTTGTTGCTATGGAATTAGCTAAAGTAGTGAACGCAGCTCTAAATTTTGAGTGAGAGACATGCTCATCTAGAGGATCTTCCTGGATGGGCTGAGGGGCTGGCTGGTTTCCTGTTCTTCTTCTATTCTGTAATAGAAAGAAGAAATGGATCAGGTAGGGAGTTTAACTTGAGATCATGCTCACTCGCATCACATGAATACTAAAAGAAGGGAAACTTTTTCCAAAATGCCTTGTAGCCTCTCATCCATAAGTGTGGTGTGCTACACACCCATGCACAAGACTACTCAATGTGGCTTTCAGACTTCCTAGAATACTTTAAAACATTAGGCTCTTATACCAAGTTTGTAATGCCTCGAGAGCGCACCCTAGGTGTCACATAATGCTTATAATCCCAAGGGACCACAAGCTAACCCATGAGCTGGTACCTTCTGTGAGCACTGGATAACATGATCATAAATACGGAAGAATACTAACATGCCATAAGGTTTTAATAACTGAATTCAAAACAAAAATATGAGTCTATAGAAATAACTGACTGAATCTAATAAAATATTATAATGTCTGCATACTGAATAACTAACTCAAATGTCTGATAAGCCTCTAAAAATAAATGACTATGAGTTGATGGGACAGGCCCCAACTAACTCCAACTAACTACTAAACTGAGACATGAAATAAAGTAAGCCCATCCTCAAAGTATGAGGACTCACCACTGCTACTGCTGAGGATCTGATAAGTCTAATCGTGAGCTAGAAACTGAGCATCAGTACCTATGATATAATACATCATAGTGCAAAAGAAAAGGTATGCAATCAGTACTTTGAATGTACTGGTATGCTAAATGAGGTAGGCTGATATACTTGGTTTTATGAACAGAACTAATAATTAACTGAAAGATGCATGTAAAGCATAGAGTACTGAGTGTGCATAAAAATCTGTAATTACTAAAGATACGTGAATATCTATAAATACAAAGGATGTATGACCAAACATATAACATAAACTGAGTAAAATTTGTAAAATAAAATACTAAAATAACTAAAATCTATATGCTTTAGTCAAACAAGACTAAGATACGTGATACGTAAATATATGCGAATATGTAATTACTGAAGATACGTGAATATCTGTAGATACAAAGGATGTATGACCAAGCATATAACATAAATTGAGTAAAATTTGTAAACTAAAATACTAAAATAACTAAAATCTATATGCTTTATTCAAACATCACTACGACTGAATAACTGAACTGGGACTATAACTGAGACTGTATCTGAGACTGTGGGAGGTATCATCTAACCGATATGCCCCAATCCAAGCTAATCGGGGTCTAACCTGTAACCCCAGTTGAAAGGGTGTTAATACCATGTCATAGTACTGGCTGTGTGGATCCATTAAACTGATATAATATCAAAAGAACTAAGGGTGTCAAGCCTGAACTGACGAGTGACCCCTGGGAGATAGTAAAGCCAAATCTGAGGGGTGGATTATCATATCCTATGCTGGCTACATAGTTCTGGAGTATAGGGATTGCTACAAATGACTCTACCTATCTGATGAGGAAGCCACCATCCCTACACTCGCTCGGTGATAAATCCTACTCCCAACTGAAAGACATTGAAATACTAGACTGTTTTGAGTTTAACTGAATAATATTTGACTATTTTGATAATGCTTATAGTATGTTCTGAAGACTATTCTATAATGTACTGAGACTAGACTAGATAAACAGCTATGGTTTTCGGGTATTCAATACCCCCAGGACTCAAAAACAACAATGGTAAAATGACACTAAAGCTTGGGGGACAAAGCATGAAGTCTTTTATTAAATCAATCACTCTTTAGGCATTTTATCAAACACTTGTAGTTCATGGTTTAACATAATTGTCATGGAACTTACAGAAATAGCATAAATTCGACATAATAGTATTAAATCATCTTTTAATTTAATAAATAATAATATTAAAACAAGGAGAATAGAATAAAAACAATAATTTAATGGAAACATGGTATAAAATCATAGTTCATGGAGATTCATAGGTGAAATCAGAATTTAAAACATAATAACTGTAATACCCTGAAAAATCCAAACCAATATTAGAGCTATGTACCAAGCTCATGCATAGTACATCATGGTTCTTTTATAGTTTTATGAGTAGGTTATATGTATATTAAGGCTTCAAATAACTCCCAGCTATCAAATGAATCAAAACATTTCTTACCGATTGACTTTCTTGAGAAGGATATTGGTATAGTCAACTTCAAATGAGTATATATATAATTATACTTGGAATTTTTGAGCTCATGAACAATAAACAAATAGATAATTGAATTATATTTCCAACGATACCAATTTCGCCTAAATCCGATATCGGAGCAAAATGTTATTCCTATTTTACTCCAGCATGTCAGGCTGGAAACAGTGTGACGACATTCGTGGTAGCTTACCACACTTGTGACGCCCTACCACAAAGGTCGTCAGCCTTAGGCAGAAACCAGCTCCTAAGTGACGACATTTGTGGTAGCTTACCATA
Organism: Capsicum annuum; assembly: GCF_002878395.1. Taxonomy (NCBI): domain Eukaryota; kingdom Viridiplantae; phylum Streptophyta; class Magnoliopsida; order Solanales; family Solanaceae; genus Capsicum; species Capsicum annuum. The sequence continues at coordinate 74,723,308 of NC_061111.1, forward strand.
CTTGTGATGCCCTACCACGAATGTCGCCAGCCTTAGGCAAAAACCAGCTCCTAAGTGATGATATTCGTGGTAACTTACCACTCCTGTGACGCCCTACCACGAAGGTCGTCAGTATTAGGCATAAAATAGCTCCTAAGTGATGACATTTGTGGTAGCTTACCACACTTGTGATGCCCTACCACGAAGGTCGTCAGCCTTAGGCAGAAACCAGCTCCTAAGTGACGACATTCGTGGTAGCTTACCACATTTTTGATGCCTTGTCACAAATGTCGTCAACTATGGTTTTCAACAACTGAGAATTTATTTCATAAGGGTATTTTGGTATTTTCCTTAACTTTCCATGACTTATAACCCTAAAGAGATGTAATTTTTCCCATTTTTCTTCAGTTAAGCATCCTAAAAACCCTCTCTTATGCTCTCAACCACAAGATTAGGGTTTTCATCAAACTCATCTCTCAATAGCAAGATTCAAGCCTTTTTTTAAAGATAATTGAGAATTAAGTTTCCCAAATCCAAGAACTCTCCAGCAAATCATCAAGGTTTCCTTTCTAAGGTATGCGTAGTGTTCATCTATGGATCCAATCCGTTCATAGAGCTCAATAACCATGTTTTAAATATTATTTTGTAAACTTTTTGTGGTGATATGAGTATGTACATGTTGATGATTGTTGTTTAAGTTTCAAGATGATATCTAAGAATGTTTTCATGGAATATATATGGTTGTTGGTTGAGAATCATGAATTTTGGGCGGTTTGATATAATGCAAGTATGAAATCCACCTATGCCTTAGAGAATGCATATAACGTGTTTGATAAAATTCCTAGGATGCTAGAAATTCCTATACACTTCAATATGAATTTCCATGCTATTTATGTATTTCATGGTGGTGTCATGAAGCATGTATGATGATGGAGATATGAATTATGTATACAAAATATATCCATGTTTTCCTACCATGTTGAGATGTTGAATAAACCCATGAAGCACGCTATCCCCTACTTATGATATTGTGAATTGTGGACTCAAATCTTGTGATCAAGTCAGGTCATGTGTGTCAGTTTTCTTCTATCAAGTCCTGGGGGTATTCGTACCTGAAAAACATAGTTGTGCGCCTAGATCCATGTCATGTTGTCACGGTAATCTCAGTCAAGCTATAATCTATAGAACTCAGTCAGTCATGTGACTCAGAAAACCTCAGAAATCTCATGATCTCAGTTAACTCTAAGATAATAGTACTACTCCGTTTGTCAACGGAAGTCAGTTAATCTATCCATGTACAGTCAGTTGAATCAATTTTAGTCTCTTCAGTTGGGAGTAGAAGTTAGCACCGAGTGAACCCAAGGATGGGGACTCACTACCAGTTTAGGGTGTGATTCTTAGCAGTCATCCTTGTGTTCCAGAGCTACGTAGCCAGCGTAGGTTGAAATATCTTAGCCTGTCAGATTAGGGTTAATGAGGTGGCTTAACCTGTTATTTTAGGGTCCCACCATTCTCACTTTGAGTATCTGCCAGATAAGGGTCACTCACAGCTATCCTTACCAGTGGTGCGGTATTGACACCGCTCAAGTCGGGGCAGAGATTGGATCCCAGCTTAGCCGTAATGGTATACATGGGGCATGTTGGTTAAACAACTACCTCCCACAGTTTCGGTATCGGTTTTAGTAAAAGAACTCAGACAGTTCTTCAGATATCAGTATACCAGGACTGTTAGATAAAGTCAAATTTAGTTGTAGCATGGAATTCAGAGAGTTCAACTAGATTCAGGGCTGTCAGATACAATCATCCATGTTATCAGAACTACAGTTCTAGCCATGTATTAGCGTATAGATTTAGCTATTTTGTACTTATGATCTTAGTTACTATGTATGTATGTTTGCACTCTTACGTTCATATCAGTCAGTCAGTAGTATTATTCATGTATGTAAACCCTTTGCATTAGCCTACCTCACTTGTATACTCAGTACTCTAGTTGTACTGATGTATTTGTGCTATGTTGCTTTCTTTTAATGTTACACCATAGGTTCAGACACATGAGTCCCAGACTAGCAGTAGCAGTCGCATTCAGCATACAGAGTTGCAGTGAGTCCTCTTCATTCGAGGACGACATTATTTAATTTATTTATTTATTTCTTCAGTTCAATTTTATGGAGTTAGTTGGAGACATGTTCCTTTAACTCCTTATTTTAGAAAGTACTTAAAGGCTTTTGGATTTACGCTCAGATTTAGCTTTTAGATTTAGTTTTTAGTTGTTTTGGGTATTTTTTGCCCATATAGATGTTATATTATTTTAGTTGAACCTTGTGGCCTATTGTGCATGCTTTCCACATTATTATGTCATGAATTGCATTATAAAGGTACAGATATCAGTCATGGGTTAGCTTGTGGTCCCTCAGGGTCATAAGCACCGTGTAGCATTCCGATTCAGAAAATCAAGGCATTATAAACTTGGTATCAGAGCCTATGGTTCAATAGAGTCCTAGGAAGTCTGAAAGCTGCATCTAGTAGATTCTTGTACATGGGTGTGTTGTACGCCACATTTATGTATAGGATGCTATGAGATATTTTAGGAACAGTTCCCTTTTTTCAGTATTCATGTTGTGCTAGTAAGCATAATTTTAAGTCAGTCTCTCAGTCTAATCCACTTCAGCAGATTTAGTCGAGTTAGAGATGACTGGTTTTGATGTCATTCTCGGAATGGATTGGCTTCATTCCTGATATGCCATAGTCGATTGCAGAAATAGGATAGTTCAATTTTAGTTCCCGAATGAGCCCATCCTAGAGCGGAAGGGTAGCACTTCGTCTTTCAGGGGTCAACTTGTTTCCTACCTTTGGGCAAGGAAAGGTAGTAAGAAGAAATTAGCTCAGGAGATTCATCAGCTTGCCAAACTAGGCGTTCGCTTAGTCGACTCTTCAGAGGGTGGTGTATATGTTCAGAGTAGTTCAGAGTCATTTCTAGTTTCCAAGGTGAAAGAGAAGCAAGATAGGGATCCTAGCCTTCTCAAGCTAAAAGAGTTAGTTCAGAGTCAGGAAGTAGAGGTTTTCTCCCAAGGGGGTGATGGTGTTCTTCGTTGTTAGGGTCGTCTGTGTGTTCCCGGTGTAGATGACTTAAGGCAGCAAATTCTTGCAGAAGTGCATGGTACGTGATACTCAATTTATCCAGGGGCCACTAAGATGTACTGCGACTTGTGGGAGATCTATTGGTGGAGTGGGATAAAGAGAGATGTTGCAGAGTTTGTGGCTAAGTGCTCTACATGTCAGCAGGTTAAGATAAAGCATCAGAAACCTAGTGGTTCCATCCAGGAGTTCACTATTCCTACGTAGAAGTGGGAAGAAGTGAAAATATACTTCGTGATGGGTTTACCTAGAACATGTCATCAGCATGATTCAGTTTGGGTCATTGTAGATAGAATGACCAAGTCAGCTCATTTCCTTCCAGTTCGTACCTCTTACTCAATCGAGGATTATGCCAAACTCTATATCAGGGAGTTGGTCAGATTACACGGTGTTCCACTATCTATCATCTTAGATAGAGATACCCAATTCACCTCTCACTTCTGTAAAGCATTCCAAAAGGGTCTTGGTACCCAAGTTCATCTCAGTACATCATTTCATCCTCAGACAGATGGTCAAGAAGAAAGGAGCATTCAGAATCTAAAAGATATGCTAAGGACGTGTGCAATTAATTTCAAGGAAAGCTGGGATGACCACTTGCCTTTGATTGAGTTTACATACAATAACAGCTATCACTCCAGTATTCAGATGGATCCATTCGAAGCTCTCTATGGCAGGAGATGTAGGTCTTCGATCGGTTGGTTCAAAGTTAGTGAAACTGTAGTCATAGGGCCTGACTTAGTATTCGATGCCTTAGAGAAAGTTCAGTTAATCAGAGAAAGAATCCGGGCTTCTCAGAGCCGACAAAAATCTTATGCGGATGTTCGTAGAAAGGATCTCGAATTTGAGGTTGATGACTATGTCTATCTCAAGATCTCTCCCATAAAGAGAGTGAAGAGATTTGGCAAAAATGGAAAGCTCAGTCCTCGATATGTCGGTCCCTTCAAGATTCTCAGTCGCTTCGGCAAGGTATCCTATGAGCTCGAGTTGCCTTCAGATCTAGCCTCAGTTCATCCAGTCTTCTATGTCTCTTTGCTCAAGAAGTGCATAGGTGACCCAGCAATTGTAGTCCCTATTCAGAGCGTTGACATTCAAAATAGCCTCTCTTATGAAGAGATTCCAGTCGAAATCCTCAACTATCAGACTCATAGGCTGAGGAACAAAGAAGTCCCTCTAGTCAAGGTTCTTTAGCGGAATCAGTCCATGGAGGGAGCTACTTGGGAAGCAGAAGCAGACATGCGAACCAAGTACCCTCATCTTTTCTCCACTAATTCAGACTTAGCTTGAGGTAACTATTTTCCTTAAGCTTATTCAGTTACATGTTCAAAATTCCAGTATAAAAATTGGCATCGAGTATCAGTGCATAGCTTATCATGCATTCATGAGTTCAGCCTATCAATCATGCATCAGATATGTATGTTTAGTTGGGCTATATACAGTTTAGAATTCAATTCAGTCCTAAAATTATGTGCCAGTTGAGCATGATCAGTGTATGTGTTGTTTCTCTTTTCTCCCCTCTCAAGCAGTCATCATTTGAGGATGAATGTTTCCAAGGGAGAGATATTGTAATACCCTAAAAAATCCAAACCAATATTAGAGCCATGTACCAAGCTCATGCATAGTACATCATGGTTCTTTTATAGTTTTATGAGTAGGTTAGATGTATATTAAGGTTTCAAATAACTTCCAGCTATCAGACGAATCAAAGCATTCCTTACCGATTGAATTCTTGAGAAGGATATTGGTATAGTCAACTTAAAATAAGAATATCTCTCATTATATTTGGAATTTTTGAGCTCATTACCTATCAACAGATAGATAATTGAATTATCATTTCAATGATACCAATTTTACCTAAATCTGATATCAGAGTAAGGAGTTATTTCTATTTTACTCCAGCATGTCAGGCTGGAAACAGTGTGACGACATTCGTGGTAGCTTACCACACTTGTTACGCCCTACCACGAAGGTCGTCAACCTTAGGTAAAAACCAGATCCTAAGAGACAAAATTAGTGGTAGCTTACCACACTTGTGATGTGATGCCCTACCATGAAGGTCGTCAGCCTTAGGCAGAAACCAACTCCTAAGTGACGACATTCGTGGCAGCTTACCACATTTTTGACGCCTTGTCACAAATGTCGTCAGCTATGATTTTCAGCAACTGGGAATTTATTTCATAAGGGTATTTTGGGATTTTCCTTCACCTTCCACGACTTATAACCCTAATGAGGCGTAATTTTTCCTATTTTTCTTCAGTTAAGCATCCTAAAAATCCTCTCTTACGCTCTCAACCACAAGATTAGGGTTTCCATCAAACTCATCTCTCAAAAGAAAGATTCAATCCTTTTTTATAAGATAATTAAGAATTAAGTTTCCCAAATCCAAGAACTCTCCAGAAAATCATCAAGGTTTTCTTTCTAAGGTATGCATAGTGTTCATCTATGGATCCAATCCGTTCATAGAGCTCAAGAACCATATTTTAAATATTATTTTGTAAAATTTTTATGGTGATATGAGTATGTACATGTTGACGATTGTTTTTTAAGTTTCAAGATGATATCTAAGAATGTTTTCATGGAATATATGTGGTTGTTGGTTGAAAATCATGAATTTTGGGTGGTTTTATATAATGCATGTATGAAATCCACCTATGCCTTAGAGAATGCATGTAAGGTGTTTGATAAAATGCCTAGGATGCTAGAAATTCCTATGTACATGATTCCATGCTATCTAAATAACAAGTCCACATTAGATATACACTTCAATATGAATATCCATGCTATTTATGTATTTTATGGTGGTGTCATGAAGCATGTATGATGATGGAGCTATGAATTATGTATACAAAATATATCCATGTTTTCCTACCATGTTGAGATGTTGAATAAACCCATGAAGCACGTTATCCCCTACTTGTGATATTATGAATTGTGGACTCAAATCTTGTGATCAAGTCAGGTCATGTGTGTCAGTTTTCTTCTATCGAGTCCTGGGGGTATTCGTACCTGAAAAACATAGCTGTGTGCCTAGGGCCATGTCATGTTGTCATGATAATCTCAGTTAAGCTATAATCTATAGAACTCAGTCAGTCATGTGACTCAGGAAACCTCAAAAATCTCATGATCTCAGTTAACTCTCAGATAATAGTACTACTCCGTCAGTCAATGGAAGTCAGTTAATCTGTCCATGTGCAGTTACTTGAATTATGTTTAGTCTCTTCAGATGGGAGTATAAGTTAGCACCGATTGAACCCAAGGATGGGGACTCACCTACCAGTTTAGGGTGTGATTCTTAGCAGTTATCCTTGTGTTCCAGAGCTACGTAGCCAGCGTAGGTTGAGACATCTTATCCTGTTAGATTAGGGTTGATGAGGTGGCTTAACCTGTTAGTTTAGGGTCCCACCATTCTCACTTTGAGTATTTGCCAGATAAGGGTCACTCACAACTGTCCTTACCAGTGGTGCGGTATTGACACCCCTCCAGTCGGGGCAAAGATTGGACCCCAGCTTAGCCGTAATGGTATACATGGGGTATGTTGGTTAAACAACTACCTCCCACAGTTTTAGTATCAGTCTCAATAAAAGAACTTAGACAGTTCTTCAGATATCAGTATACCAGGGCTGTTAGATACAGTCAAATTCAGTTATAACATGGAACTCAGAGAGTTTAACAAAATTCAGGGCTGTCAAATACAGTCATCCATGTTATCAGAACTATGGTTCTATCCATGTATTAGCGTACAGATTTATCCATTTCATACTCATGATCTTAGTTGCTATGTATGTATGTTTGCACTCTTACAATCATATCAGTCAGTCAGTAGTATTATTCATGCATGTAAACCCTTTGCATTAGCCTAACTTACTCGTATACTCAGTAATCTAGTTGTACTGACGCATTTGCGCTATGGTGCTTTCTTTTTATGTTACACCATAGGTTCAGAGGCACGAGTCCCAGACCAGCAGTAGCAGTCGTATTCAGCATACAGAATTGCAGTGAGTCCTCTTCATTCGAGGATGACATTATTTGATTTATTCATTTATTTCTTCAGTTCAATTTTACGGAGTTAGTTGGAGAAATGTTCCTTCAACTCCTTAGAGGCTTTCAGATTTACGCTCAGATTTAGCTTTCAGATTCAATTTTCAGTTGTTTTGGGTATTTTTCGCCCATATGGATGTTATATTATTTCAGTTCAACCTTGTGGCCTATTGTGCATGTTTTCTGCATTATTATGTCATGAATTGTAGTATGCAGGTACATATATTTGTCATGGGTTAGCTTGTGGTCCCTCGGGGTCATAAGCATCGTGTAGCATTCCGATTCAGAAAATTGGGGCGTTACAATAACTTGGAAAGATTATAACTTGGTGGTTAAAATGGGACACTTGGACTCCATGGGTAGAAGGGGCCCGTGGATGAACATTTAACATACCAGAGTTAATGAATTTGGGATGATTGATGGAGAGTTCTTGAAATCTTGCCTTGAATTTGAGAGCTAGGGTTCTTGGTTGGGAGAGAATCTTCTTTGATTTGGGGGAAAATTATTTAAATAATGAAGTAATAGGTTAATTAGGGTGAATTTCGTGTTAAAAGCTAAATGGGGTGAGGGGAAAAAGATGTTAATTCCCTCAGATTTAAAACTCAGAATTTCTAAAAAGTTTCTAATTTTGTGGGTTGGCGCGATGCGGCGCTATCACTCCGTGTCATTGGAATTGGATAATTTGGAAAATGCACGGTGGTGCGATGCGGTGTAATCGCGTTGCCACCTTATTTGTGACTTGGAAGCTCACCACGACGTGGTGGCATTGCGCTGCAACACTGAAAAATGACAAATGCCAATTTTGCCAATGGTGCGATGCGCCAGGATCGTAAACCCTTACTGGAATTTGTCAAATGGGAAATTGGCCTGCTCCGCGATGCGCTAAGGGTTAAAATGTTGGTGTTTAACAACTAGAACTTAAAACTTCCATAACTTCTTACCCGGTTGTCGGATTTGGTCGAATTTTATATTGTTGGAAAACTGATTCAATTTCCTATGCAATGGCAGGCTCTAAATTGAAAAATAATGAGTGTTTCAAAAATTCCATAGATGAATACTCGTATGTTGGGACTTCAGTTATTCTAAGTAAATGCGGGACATTATAAATATCATCTCTAAGGGGCCTATATCATAACCAAGAGGAAGTATATCTCTATAGGCCCAACATCACTTCTAGGAGGAATATCATCTCTAAGGCCATTATTCGAAATCTGGGGAAGTAATCATTGTCCATCAACTCACTAAGAAAATCTCTTAAATAAGGCTCATTAGTCTCAACTAGGCTTAACATCCATAACTAAGTTCACAATGGGTAACCTAAGTCCTAGCCTAAGTGGGCCGGATGAACCCACTTCTAATCCTCAATTTCCATATTTAGGCAATCTATGCCCCAAACTAGGCTAAAGTATCTAGTTCAACTTCTAGATGTCAAGTAATCCATAACAAAACCTAAGATAGGAACTTTGACTACAAAAATGGGCATTTAAGTCAAATCTACCCAAATTACGATTTCAAGATCACTAGACTAGCCTAACTAAGGTTAATCATACAAACCAAGATTCCAATACTTAAACCACCTCCCACACCTAGAATCATATCGTATCCATGCTACAAATTAGTTCCATTTAGAAAGAAGGCAATAGGATTCAAAAAGGATATTAAGCATTTCAACTTACAGGTCCAAAACCCTCATCTAATCCCCAACTTGATTATTCAATACTAAGTCATCCTACCCATAATCAAACTTAACATTCATATTCATACACAATATATACTACGTATCATATTACGAAGAAAAGTAGACAGAAGCCTACCTTAAAACCGAACCACAAATCCTTACATCATTCACCATATGATCATCTTCACTTCACAATCCCCATAATGCCATCACACTATAAAAATAATAATTTACTCATCAATACGAGTCTAACGATACCCATATTACATTATTTTTCTTCGGGTCCAAAAATGATACAAGAAACCCTAAGTGGGTCCCACTTATGGAAAATACGTTTTTGAGGTCAACCCAATGTTCATACATAAAGAAGGAATCATAACCCTCAAGAATTGGGTGAAAACAAAGCTAGTTTTGGGCTAAAACTAACCCTAAGCTAAATTAGGGTTTTGGTACAAAATTAAGAAATTCAAGCATGAATTCGAAGGATTCATACCTTAAATTCAAAGATATTCACGATAATAGATGATAATCAAGCTCCTCAATCACCCATATAACTCAATTTTGAGTTATTATACCCATTTAAGGGTTTTGGCTCTCAAGGGTCAAGAGAAAATGACCCAAATCCGGACCATGGGGTCTATTTATAGACCCTTTCAGGTACAGAGATGTGGAGATCACCACAACTTGGTCTAAAATAGTCATGCCGCGATCTACATAGCCTTTCCGCGATTGACATAGTGCAATTTTCATCCACTTTGTGCAATTGCTATGCACCAGATATTAACAAACTTGGAATTTTTTTCAAGTTTGCAACAAAGCCTCGGGATTCATTCAGAATTCAATTTTCGTAAATGGACTATGTAACCATACTATTCAACGTTCCAAGTTGGTGAAGTATGATTTTGAATTTGAGGTCATTTCAACCAAATATGGGTCTTACACCTAATTTACTGATTTCCAAACTTTTCAACTAATAGGTTGAAATGAGTTGGATGCATTGGGACCCGAACCAAGGGTCTACCTAGCCTAAAATCGATATTTCAGATGTTCTAGCGCAATTGGAATTCGTATCTGAGATTGTTTTTCCAATGTTTTTGCCCGCTGGCCATTTAGAACCAGCAACACTTCCAAATAGGGAATTGATTTTGAAAACCAAACAAACTGCTCGATAACCAATACATCAGTCACAGCAAGTCATAAATAACTTGGGGTCTCTATAGAGAATCCCTAAATAGAGAAGATCAGTAGAAATATGATAAATGACCTTAAGGGTCATTACAAAATAGAGATTCAAACCAAAGAAAAAATATTTTAAAGCTTTATCAGGTAAATCTTTGAATTCTGTGTTAAAATCTAGAATCAAAGTTGTTTTAAAGGTTGAATTGATGAAAAACTAGTAATTGCAGGATTAAAACATTACTCAAGTAAAAAGGAGTGGAATTGGGGTTTAAAATCAAATCCTAAGATTTTTGGGGTTTTGAGAAATTAATCAAGGAATTAGGGTAGAAAAGAATGAAATCTTAGCTTAAATTCATAATAGAATCAAGAAATAGATGTTAATCTAGTTTCCCAAGATCCCACAAGCTTCACTTTTAATCTCTCACACTATTTTAGGGTTTAACTCTCAAGAGATAAGGTGGTAGAATGATCAAAATTGTGTAAAAGGGATATCTTTATACTTCACGTACAAAAAGGCATAAATCGCACCTCCCAAATGCAATTTACCCTTTGTGCACCAGTTAACCTGGTGCACCAGATTATTAATTCCCAAATGGACTTTGATGGGGGTTCTCGGGATTCATTCGGAGTCTGATATACACAAACGAACTATGTAAATCATACTAAATTCAATGTTTCAAACTCAATGGCAATATCAAAATTTGAAAAAAAAAGTCATTTTCACAGAGTTGACCCCTAAAACCCGAAATCATAATTTTTTAAACCGAGCATCGAATGGGATTTAAAAGCCATAAAACCCAACCAAACATGTTATCACTCAAAAAGCAATGCCCCAAACGTATTCGCGAAGTTGGATTTTTCATTCGATGTCATTTCGACCAAATGCGGGTCCTACACCCACATTTCTAATTTTTAAAATTTTTGATCAATAGGTCGAAAAGGGATCGTGTACATCGGGACCCAAACCAAAGGTCTACCCAGACTAAATTGATATTCCGAAGCTACTGTCACAGTCCGTTCAGTCATCCATTGGACGGATCAAAAGATTACCACACAGGTCCATACTATGGTCCTCAAAGCCACCAAAAACCACAATATTGCACATGGTACCAAAATATATTAGGAACTAAGAGAATTATCTCCATACCCTAAAAATACCATAATGCAACTACGAGGAGGGGTAAAATGGTCAAATCATAAAAAAATTACAAATTTCACCTATTTCATCAATTTTTCAAGTCGTTACATAATCCACCACCAAAAATCTAGTTCATCCTCAAACTAAGGCAAAGAAATACCTGAATCAATAAAGAGTAGAGGATAAGAATGATTGACTTCCTAAGAAGCCTTATCTACAGGTCGATGTCGTCACTGAACTTTAACCACATGGATAACTCTAGAGCGCAACTGTCTATCATCCCTAGCTAAAATGGATACCGACACCTCAATGAAAGACAATCGCTCATTAAACTGAACTAACTCCCAATAGATGACATAAAACTCGTCAGGAATATAACGATGAAGCATAGAAACATAAAAAACTAGATGAACAACTGATAAATCTGGGGGCAAAGCTAACTCATAGGCTATATCACCAATAGTCTGAAGAATCTTAAATAGGCCATTATACCTGGGGTTAAGCTTGCCCCTATTCCAAAACCTCATCACACCCTTCATGGGTGAAACTCAAAGGAAAATACAACACCAAATCTCAAGGAACGAAGCCCACGATTTGCATAGAACTTTTGCCTACTTTGAGCCACTCAAAGTCTATTTTGAATGATTCAGACTCTATCTAAAGACTCACAAAATAAGTTTGTACCTCATGGTCTCACCTCAAAAACATCAAACCAACGAACTGGAGAGCGACTTGACCTACCATACAATGCCTCAAGAGGAGCCATATCGATATTGGAATTGTAGTCGCTATTATAAGTAAACTCCGCTAAAGACAAATATTGATCCCATTGGCCACCAAAATCCATCACACAAGCGTGGAGCATATCTTCCAAAACTTTGATAGTTCGCTCTGACTGAGCATCGATCTGGGGTTGAAATGCTATACTGAGATCAACTTGAGTGCCCAACTTATCTTGAAAGGTCTTCCAAAAGTACAATGTGAACACAGAACCCTGATCTAAAATGATAGGCATCGGTACACCATGCAGATGCACAACCTCATGAATGTAGATATGGGCCAACCTCTCTGCACTGAATAAAACTTGAACTAAAATAAAAAGAGTTGACTTAGTCAATCCATCCACAATGACCCAAACACTATCAGAACCATGAGATTCAAGGTATACCAGTCACAAAGTCCATGATGATCCATTCTTATTTCCACTTGAGAATAGGTAACCTTTGAAGAAAACTACTAGATATCATATTATCGGCCTTCACCTGTTGACAACATAGGTAACGAGTCACAAAATCTGCTATATCTCACCTCATACCACTCCACTAGTAGTGTTGTCTCATCTCATGATACATCTTAGTCAGACCCGAATGGATGGATTATCTGGAACAATGGGCCTCCTCTAAGATGAACCTAATCTAATCACCCACTCTTGACACACAAACTCAGCCCTAATCCTTAAAACTATATCTGAATCAAGTGATGCTTCCTTAGCCTCACCACTCACACCTTATCTTGAATCAACCTCAATCCAACATCATCAAACTGATGAGCTTGAATCTAATTTATCAAAGAAGATCTAGCCCCTACAAATGCCAAAAGGTTCCCAGGTGTCGAAATATCAATCCTAATCATATAGTTAGATAAAGACCAAACCTCTAAGGCTAAAGGCTTCTCCTAGATCAAAAGATAGACCAAGATACCCATGTTAGTTGACTTCCAACTCAAGGCATCCACAACAGTATTAGCCTTGCCTAGATGATAGAGAATAGTCAAGTCAAAATCCTAGAGCAAGACAACGATGCTGCCTCATATTAAGATATCACTGGGTAAAGAAATACTGAAGGCTATGAAGATTTGATAAGATCTTACAATGGACTCCATACAAGTAGTGCCTTTATAATTTAAAACCAAATATAATCGCACACAACTCCAAATCATAGGTAGGATAATTCCTCTCATGAGGCTTTAAATGACAAGATGCATAAGCAATTACCTTGCACTCTTACATTAACACAACACCCAATCTAATACCTGAAGCATCATAAAACACGATAAAGCCCACTCCCTCCTTAGGTAGAGCAAAAATAGGAGCTAAAGTAAATAAATCCTTGAGCTTTTGAAATATCTCTCCATAAGCATTAAACCACTGAAAAGAGACCTTCTTCTAAGTCAACTTAGTCAATGGAGATACAATAGATGAAAGGCCCTCAACAAAATATCGATAATAACCTGCTAAGCCAATAAAACTCTGAATCTCAATGGGTGAAGTAGGTCTAGCCCAATCACAAACTATTGTAACCTTGGTTGGATTAATCATAATACCTTCCTTAGTCACCACACGACATAAGAAGAAATAGTATTAACCAAAACTTGCACTTACAGAACATTGCATACAACTTCTTATCCCTTAATCTCTGAAGCATAGTTCACAAATGCTCCTCATGCACAAATATGGTAACAAAGGAGTTGAGATATGGTTGAAATACTCAATTTATCAACTCCTTGAATATGGAAGAGGCATTGGCCAACTGAAAAGACACTACTAAGAACTCATAATGAGCATATCTTGTCCAAAAAGTTATCTTCAAAATATCTGAAGCTCTAATCCTCAAATGATGATAACCAAATCTCAAATAAATCTTCAAAAACATTGCAACACCCTAAAGCTCATCAAATAAATCATTAATTTAAGAAAGAGGATACTTATTCTTAATTGTCACCTTGTTCAGCTGCCGATAATCAATATAGATACACATATACCCATCCTTCTTCTTCACAAAAAATATAGGCACACCTAAGGTGATACACTAGGTCAAATAAATCTCTTATCCATAATAAAAAAAAGCAAGCATAAGAGAGACAGGTATGGACATATTAAAAGTGAGGTTGATAACGAGACCAATGATGGAATTGCTATTTCAAACCCCTTTGAGGCCTTATCAAGAAGAGGAAGTAGACAAAGATATTGAAGAAAAAGATGAACAAAGTAAAAAGAGTATGAAATATTAGGTGAATAAAAGCTCTGGAAAATCAAAAAAGGTTGCATAGCCAACAAAGCTAACAGATCAAAATTTGGAGGCTGAAGGCAAAGAAAAAGGCAAAAAAGATTAGACAACATTAGAGAACCAAATGGAGCAGGTAAATAAACAACAGAAGTAGGTAGGAGATAAAAAAAAATAGCTAGAAAATGAACAGCAACGGGTATCAGAAAAAAGATGATATCAAGAGAGCTAATGATACTAGAATAAGAGAATTCAACCAAAGATGTAATGGTGATAGAAGGTGTTATTCTGCTAGCAATAGAAGCAAGAAATAAAATAGAAATCACTAAAAAAGAAAGGAAGACATGGATGGGGAAGATTTGGAGGAGAATATAGAGAAGGTGGCTATTGAAGGTAATCTATCTCTAAAGAAAATAAAAACAATGAGAGCAAATTATGGTAAATAGAAAAGGAGGGGCAGAAATGTAAATGCAAGTACAATGCAGACAAGAAATCATACCTCAAAATCAAAATTAAGATGAATGCTTTGATATGGAATATAAGGTCTATGAATACATGGAAAGCATTCACAAGACTGATAATATTACATAAAAGACATCAATTTTGTTTTGTTGGGCTGATGGAATCATTTTAGGAAAGTCATAATATTTATGATTACAAAAGAAGGTAACAGATGCAACATCAAATACATATAGTATGATATGGGCTTTTATGGATTCAGTGGTAGAGTATAGTGTAATCAGGGATGAAGATCAACAATTGGCAATGACATTGAAGAATTAGAATGTTGGTTTATCAATTTTTGTTACATTAATATATTTAAAATATTCTCAAAATGAAAGATTACCATTATGGGAATCTTTATGAGATATGGGTAAAGTTATTCAGTAACCATGGTTGGTAGGGGGGACTTCAAAGTTACAAGAAATGATGAAGAAAAGATAGGAGGATTACCTATTACCATAGCAGAGATAGAAGACTTCAATTATTGTATAAATATGTGCAATCTAGATGAATGTGATTTTCAGGGAAGTAAATATATATGGTGGAATGGAAGAACTGATGAAGAGTGCATATTCAAAAGATTAGATAGGATTTTGTGCAATTATAAAATGCATGAAGTATTTCCAGTAATGGAGATAGAACATTTGTTGAGAAGTGGATCGGATCATTCTCCTTTATTAAGGGATGCCAATGGTGCGGTGCGGTGCGGGTTTTTTCTAAACCCGGAAGTTTTAAAACCGCACCGCATCACCTTTAAATGCGCATAAACCCACCCCACATTCAAACCTGCACATAACCGCACCACACTGCCCCATGTTTTTATCTTTTCCTTTTTTTTGAAAAAGTCGTAACTCCAGTTAAAATCATAATATTTTAAATATACAACTAGGAAATAATAACTAATTTCTATTATATCACTTTTCACTAAAAAATTGTCAAAAAGTATAACGTGTACATGTAATGATCAAATATCGAATTTTTATTAAAATGAATAGAGATGTTAAAAAAGCTACTATAAAATTATTTATTTGTAGTGTTATACATGTTATTTTAAGTATCATCAATTTTAAGTAAAGAATACATATAATTTTAGGTATATTCTTGAGAACAATACAATTTTTTTAGCTTTTTTTAATTTAAACCCGCATATACCCGCAACCTGCACTGCACCACACCATTTAAAAAAACTTAATTTAACCCATCCCACACCTGCACCACACCACATAACTTAAAACCCGCACCACCCCGTATAGCTTAAAACCCGCACCGCCCCATTGCCATCCCTACCTTTATTATTACATTTTAGTAGTGCAAATGAGCAAATTGTCAAAGCGTTAAGATGTTTTAACTTCTAGTTAAAAGAAGAATCCTACATGAAGGTGATAAGGTTGAGTTGACAAACTAAAGTAGAAGGTAATCCTTTCAGCAGCTTTAATCAAAATTTAAAGAAGACTCAATCAGCATTAACTCTTTAGAGTAAGAAGAAGTTTGGTAATATTTTCAAGAGATTACTATTTAGAGAAGATCATAAAAGTAAGAGAGAAGAAGTTTGAAGAATATCTGTCAGGAGCTAATAGAGAAAACTTGATTGAAGTACAGATTGAGTTAAACTTGTAACTTAGAAGGGAAGAAGAGTTCTGGAGATAGAAAGCAAGGTTTGAATGGTTCAAGGATGGTGAAAGAAATACCAAATTCTTTCACACAATAGTAAAAGGAAGAAAAAGCAGACTTAAGATAAGGAGAATTCAGAATGAAAAAGGTATTTGGATGGAATAGCAAATAGAGATTGTAGAAGCTTCTACAAAAAATTTTCAGAAGCAACTTACAAAAAAAAGGATGAATAAAATTTTTCAATGATTGATAAATAACCTTTTATAGTATTAAGTTAGAATGAGGAGTTGAAAAGAGTACCAAGCTTAGAGGAGGTTAAATCTACAGTAATGGGATTGAACAGCAATATTATAGGAGTCATAATGGAATAACTGGTGCTTTTTATCAAAATTCCTAGGATATCATTGGGAAGGACTTATATCAAATGATAATAGCATTATTTTGTAGATATTAGCTCCCAAGATTCATTACCCAGAGTAATTTGGTATTGTTATTAAAAAAGTTGTTAGTGAATACTTTTTCAGATATGAGACCCATATCCCTTAGTAATTTTGTGAATAAAATCCTTTTCAGAATTATTCATGAAAAAATTAAGGGTGTTATTCTAGAAATAATCTCGAAAGAACAAGATGTTTTTTTACAAGGGATAAGTATTGCAAAAAATATATTGGTGGTGTAGAAAAGAGTTTCAAAAATAAGAAAAAGAGGCAAGCCTCCCAATATGGTTATAAAACTAGACATTATGAAAGCATATGATAGGGTAAAGTGTTATTCCTTACAAAGGTCTTAAGAAAGTTAAGTTTTTGCGAAGAAATAATAGATATGGTGTTCAGGTTAATTGGGAATAACTAGTATTCAATTCTTTTGAATAGGCAACCTAAAGAATTTTTTAAATCCTCAAGAGGAATGAAACAAGGGGATCAACTGTCTCCTACTCTATTTATTTAAGATGCAAAAGTGTTATCTAGGAGTTTGAGGACATTGCATCTCAAAAAGGAGTTTAGGATGTTTGGTATGCCAAGGGGAAGTCCTAAAATTAACCATCTGGCCTTTATAGATGATATGATTATATTATGCAAGGATGAGATAGGTACCTTGTAGATGGTTACAGTAGTACTAGATAGGTATGAACAAGTGTTAGGGTAGAAGATTAATAAAGAAAAATGTGTTATTTACTTGCATAAAGGAGTTTCTAATGGTATTGTAGTTATGGGAGAGGTAGCTACAGGGATTCTAAGACAAGAATTTCCCTTTACCTACATAGTTGGTCCAATTTTTTACATGAGGAAGAAGAAAGACTAACACCAGAAAATTATCAATAGAATAAGTTGCAAGCAAAAAACTTGGAAAGAAAAAATATTATTTTAGAGGTAGAGCCATTCTAATTAAGCATATCTTTCAGAGTATTCCTATTCATTGCCTATAATTAATCAACCCTCCTATGAATATTTTGAACATAATATAGAGAATTTTTGCTCAATTCTTTTGGAGTATTTGGTGAAGTGGAAGACTTTGTGCTTACCAAAGAAGGAAGGAGGACTGGGATTTAGAATGTTTCAGGATTTATTTAATGCTCTTTTTTGTAAATTATGGTGGAACTGTAGGACTAGAAAATCCATATGGAGTTCTTTCATGCATAATAAATATTACAAAAAAGAGCATCCTAAATTGGTAATATGGAAATCTAGAGCTGGGAGTTCTTAAGTATGGAAGAAAATGCTGCAAGTTAGAGATCTTGTAGAGCATCTAATTATATGGAAAACTAAAAGTAGGAATTCCCATATATGGTTTGAAAATTTGATAGGTATAGAGGATATGTACACCACTGTGCAGGACAACAGGGAATAGGATGATAGATATCAAGATGTGAGTGACCTAGTGTTAAATAGAGCATGAAATGAGTAGTTAATAAAGGAGGTATTTTTAGATGAAATTGATATTCACATTTTATATAAGATAAGACCACCAGCTTAGACATAAGATAGGGACAAGGCTATATGGAGTATTGATTCAAGAGGCAAGTTTACAATGAAATCAGCGTGGCAGTATGTTAGAAAAAGAGAGTTGGTTAACAGGACTTATACGGATTTATGGATAAAAGGGTTACTATTTAAAATAACCCTTTTTATGTGGAGAATGTGGAAAGAAAAAGTCTCAGTGGATGATAATATAATTTGGTGGGGAGTTCAAGGTCCATCTAGGTGTTGGTGTTGTGCAAACCCATCATAAGAGACTATGTCTCACATGTTCTTGAGATCACATATTGCTAACAAGACTTTTTCATACATTTATTCTTTTGAAGGTATAAATATTCAAGGTCTAATCCTAAGGGAAATAATACTTACATGGTGGAATGTAGAGGTTAAACAAAGGGAAAAGCTTATTTCTAGGCTATGACTGGTATTATTTTATGAAAGCTATAGAGTTGAAGGAATAACATTAAGCATGAGGGGAAAGCTGTTAATACACAAAGGTTGATATATAGTATAATAAGAAATTTGAGGATGTTACTCAAAGTGAGGAAACCAAAATTGGAATTCTCTTATGAATAGTCAAGAATACTAAAAGATTTTGAATAGTTGAGGACTAAAGTTAGAGTTACTAAAGTTCTATGGGAATTTCCAATAGAAGGATGGGTGAAGTACACCACTGATGGAGCATCAAGAGGGAATTCGGGAGCTAGTTCTTATGCATTATGTCTTAGAGATATGCATGGGGACTTAAAGTATGCAAAAGAATCTACAATTAAAGATACTAACAATGTGGATGCAGAAGCAATAGAATCATACAGGCAACTAAGTATTACAGTCACACACATGATGATAAGGTGATAATTCAGAAAGATTCATTAACAATGAAAAGAATTTTAAGTAGAGAATGGGAATATCCTTGGAGAGTATCGGATATAGTTTAATAAATATGGCATTTTTTGTTAAGAAAGTGTAATACCCAATATTAGTCTTAGCTCAGTTCAGCTCATAGTGCATGCATAAGAGGCTTAGAACCTGAAAATTTAGCTAAGTATTGGAGACTTAGCTTTATTTTTGGCCTCTTTAGTTTTATTTTTGGCCTCTTAACTTCGATGATTTTTAAAGTGACCTTCCTGACCTTGAGACATAATTTTTTGACTTAATTCATGTTCAGGGGTGTAAAGAGCATGTCTCAAGGAAGTTTTGGATTTTTCGAACGAGGATGGAGGCATGCTTGGATTTTATTTTCAGCACCTCACGGCAATTGCATCATGTCATGATGGATATAGCAATGGGAAGTTTATCGCATCACTGTGATGGGTCAATTGGCATTCCAGTTGTGAATTTAAATTCCAGGGGGGCAGTCTTGTCTTTTCCCCTTGCCTCAATCCGTAATAACACGGGATTTACCTTCAGTTAAGACATTATTTGCCCACTTTCCCCAATTTTATCTCAAATAAACCCTAAGATTCCCCCTAGTTCATCAAATTAAATCCTCTCCCCTTCAAGAAAACTCAAGATTTCAAGTTTCATCATCCAAGAACTTTCAAGAAAGTTGTTCCCTTTCAAGATTTAAGTATTAAAGGTATATGTGATGTTCATCCATGGGGAGTCCAATAATCCCTATTCAAGTTTAAAGTTATGATTTTTACATGTATTTATGAATTATCCATATGAAGTTATTATGAACTTTGATTTCAAATACTATTTACCATGTGTTTTCATTGGAATTTGTATGTGACATGTTTGAATGGTAATTTTTGCATGTTGCATCCTTAAACAATGATTTTAGTTTTGCAATTATGTTAGTAGCATATGTTTTAACAATTCCCATGCTTAAGTCTATGAATTCCAAGTGTCTGATGAAATGCTAAAGAGAATGATTTTGTAAAATGATTTCCCCATTATGGTTTTGAAGTATTTTTTACATGCCTTTATTATTATTTTCATGTAGTGTTCGGGGTTATGAACACCCGAAACATAGCTGTTTACCTAGTTTTTAGTATATTCAGAATGGTTTTAGATAAATCATGAGCCTTGTCATTCAGTTAGTATCATTGCTCAGTTGTGGGCTCAAATAATCATAGTTTAGTTCAGTAATCAGTGTCTTTCAGTTGGGAGTAGGATGTAGCACCAAGCGAATGAAAGACGGAAGTTTCCCCATCAGTTAGACAGAGTCGTTAGTAGTAGTCCCTGTATTCCAAAACCACGTAGCCAGCATGGGTTATGAGGAGTCATCCGTCAGTTTAGGCTTGACTACTTTCCAGGGGTCACCGGTCAGTTTAGGATTGATACCCTAGTTATTCAGTAGCTTAGTGGATCCATACATCCATTGTTAGTAACCGTGGCATGGTATTGACACCCTTCTAACTGGGTCACAGGTTGGACCCCTATCAGCTTAGAATGGGGCATGTCGGTTAGATGATCCTTCCATAGTCTCAATTCAGTATTCAGTGCAGAGTTTATTTTTAGGTTTGCTTGACCATAGCATACATTTATCAGTTACTTGGTTATCAGTGTTTCAGTATTTCAGTTTATAGACTATATCAGAACATGTTTTATGTTTGGTCATACATTCTCAGATTTTATAATTTTTAAGCATTTATACTCAGCTATCTCTTGCTATTTAGTCATTTATTATCTCATGCATATAACCCATGCATTTAGCCTAAACTCATCTCATATACTAGTACATTCAAGGTACTGACCGCATACTTGTGTCTTGCACTATGATGTTTAATATCATAGGTTTGAATGTTTAGTTTCCTGACCTTGCTTAGAAAGATCAATTTATTAGCAGTAAAAACAGTAGTGAGTCCTCGTTCTTTGAGTATGGTTTTATCTTATATTTAGCTATGTGAGCAGTTAAGTTATTTAGTCAGTCAGAGTTAGTTGGGGTTTGTCCCATCAACTCCACGATAAGTCAGGTTTAGAGGCTTTTCAGACATTCAGATAGATAGTCAGTTTATCAGTTATTTTTATCAGTATTTTTAATATGTTTCCAAACGTTTAGAATAATGATTCAGTATTGTTTTAAGTTTCTAAAACCTTATGGAATTATTATCTAATTTTTCCACATATATCTTCATTATCAGAATATTATTCAGTACTCATAGCAGGTACTAGTTTATGGTTTAGCTTGTGGTCTTTTGAGACCGTAAGTACTATATGGCATTCAGGGTGTACTTCTGGGGCATTACAAACTTGGTATAAGATCCTAAGGTTTTAAAGTGTCCTAAGGGATCTAAAATCCGCGTTGATTAGAGTCTTGTGCATGGGTGTGAAGTGCACCACACTTATAGACAAGAGGATACAAGATATTTTAGGAATCATTTCCATTCTTTCAGTGTTCATATCATGTGAAAGAGCATGAGATCTATTTAAACTCTTTTTCTTATTCATTCTTCCTTCCGTTTATAGAGAATACCTTCTAGAAAAGACAATGAAAGAAGAAGCGAGAATCATCCCGTACCTCCGCCTATTCAGGAAGATCCCCTGAATGAGAATGTCTCTCATGCCAAAATCAAAGGTGTTTTCATTACCTTAGCTCATTTAGTAGCTGCTCAGAACTATCAATAGGTTGTTGTCATATCTAGATTTATGGTTTATTCCTAGCATATTGAGGTGGAGGAGTATAGGGATAAAAAAAGAGAGAGGGTATGATGGCTAGAACTAGTAGTAGAGCCCTTCTTAGCCCTAGCTCCACCTTTAGCTAGCGTGCCAATGCCACCAGTGGTCAACGATATAACATACTTTATGCACTCCGGTAACACCCCAATTATCTAAACCAGAATGTTGCACAATGCTTATGACCCTGAAGGACCACAAGCTAACCCATTACTGATATCTGTACCTGTACACTACATAATATATAAACATAAATGCAGAAACATGAACTGAAAGCCATAAGGTTCAAATTGAACATAATCTGAGTAATAAAAATATCTAAATAAAGAGGTTTCAAAATACCAAAATAGAACTGAAATACTAAAGTCTGAATCTAGTCTGAATCTAGTCTGAATCTAGTTTGTGTCTAGTCTAAAAGCCTCTACTTTCTGAATAATCTGAATAAGGAACTAATGGGACATGTCCCCAACTAACTCCAACTAATGAACTAATCAATGAGAAGATATAGAAATAATTATGTCCTCGAAGGATGAGGACTCACTTCTAACTCTAACTGCTGAAATATGCAATGTTATTGCTGCTCTGGAACTAGTGCCTCTGAACCTATGGCATAAAATAAAACACCATAGTGTGAATACGTTAGTACATATGAATGTACTGAGATATGAGTGATGTAGGATAAATGCAAAGGTTTTATATGCATGAACAATGCTGACTGATATGAACGTAAGAATACATACATGTATAAGTAACTATAACTGAACTCGTGGTGATACTGACTACTGAGTTGGAATGCTGACAACATAAGTTTACTGATACTGATATACTGAATAGATGAATGACTATTTCTTACAGTTTGAATTATGAAGAACTGGCCTGATTGACTGTGTCTAACAGTCCTGAAACTGAATACTGATAATGTAAGCTATGATGACTGATCTAACTGATATAACTATGATGATCGGCCTAATCGATGTAACTGATACTGAGTGACTATATCTGACCGTCTAAATCTTCTAATAATTATTAAGAGTGACTAAGCTTGAGATCAAGCCTAACTAACGGGTGATCTCTAGAACTAATATTGAGAATACTCAACAGAAACTGAGATTGAGATCAAGCCTATCTGATGGGTGACCTCTGTAAGTACTGATACTGAATAACTTTAAGTTATACTAAGCCTATCAAGCGGGTGTTCTATGAATCTGTGGAGCTATCTGAGTTCCTTACTGAGATTAATGACTGTATCTAATAGTCCTGATTTCTGAGTTCTTCTCTGAAGACAGATACTAAAACTATAACTGTGGGAGTTCTCACTTAACTAACATGCCCTGAATCTAAACTAGTGGGGTCCAACCTATAACCCCAGCTGAAAGGGTGTCAATACCGTGCCACAGGTAAAGACCTCTCTGGTCAAGCCTATTTAACAGGTGACCCTTGTAGGAAGTCAAGCCTAAGGTAGTATAATAGTCAAGCCTCTCTGATAGGTGACAAACCTTTTTCTGATGGGTGACTCCTACATCCTGTTCTAGCTATGCAGTTCTGGAGTTCAGAGATTTCTCCTAATGACTCTGCCTCTCTGACGAGGAGCATCCATCCATGTACTCGCTCGGTGCTAACTCCTACTCCCAACTGAAAGACTGAAATGATTCTTAGAACTTGTACTTGATCTGAACTAAAGCTGGAATGATAACGATACTTAGATTACTGAGATTTCTTAAGTTCTATAACTATCTGAGAGTTCTGAATTCTGTAACTGACTGAGTTCTACTGATCATAGCACTACTGAGATTATCTTGAGACTGACTCAGCTCTAGGCACACTTATATTTTTCGGGTACAAGTACCCCCAAGACTCGATGGAAGGAAACTGACACACATGATACTTCTTGATCGTAGGAATAACATCCACAATTCATAATACCATAAGTAGGGGATTTCATACTACACATGGTTCTCAATACCTTATACATGAAAGGGAATACATATAACATGGGTATACTTGCATACCTCAATATCATGGACATTTCATATCATAAAAACAACTCATAATAACAACATATATCAATAACATGGAATTCATGTGGAAACATAAGGAATAGAACATGGACTTGTCATTTAAGCACTATGAAGTCATAAAAACATGGATTCTATCATTCTTGGCACTTTATCAAACACCTTACATGCATAACTTTGGTCATAGGTGTACTTATCAATTTGACAATCTTAATCCATCCAAAATTCATGGGTTTCAACTAACCTACTCATATGCTTCATGAAAAACACATCAAGATACAACCTAGAATCCAAACAACAATCATCAACATGAATATATTCATAACACAACAAGGAAATCACAATTTATAATTTAAAATATGATTCTTGAGCTCCATGGATGAAAGGGATCCATGGATGAACACTACACATACCTTAGAAAGGAAACTTTGATGAGTTGCTGGAGAGTTGTTGGATTAGGAAACTTAATTCTTGATTATCTTGGAAAAAGGGCTTGAATATTGCTTTTAGGAGATGATTTTAATAAAAACTCTAATCTTGTGGTTGAAAGTGTAAGAGAAGGTTTTTGAGATGTTTAACTAAAGAAAATAGGAGAAAGTTATGTCCCTTGAGGGTTTTAAGTCATCGGAGGTGAAGGAAAAAGACCAAAATACCCTTACTAAACGGCTTCCTGGTTGCTGAAAATCTAAGGCTGACGACATTTATGATAAGTCATCAGTCGTCAGCCTTGTGATAAGTCATCACAAATGTCATCACGAGGGGACTGGAATTGATAGATTTCTGCCTAAGGCTGATGATATTCGTGATAAGTCGTCACACTTGTAATAACTTATCAGAAATGTCGTCACTAGGGGCTGGATTCTACCTAAGGCTGACGACATTTGTGATAAGTCGTCACACCTGTGATAAGTTATCACGAATATCGTCACTCAGTTTTCCAGGATGACATGCTGGAGTAAAATGGGTATAACGTTTTGCTCCAGTATCGTATTTGGGAGAAATTGGTATCATTGGAAAGCTAATTCAAAGAGATTTCATTTTACATATAGTAGGTACTCTAATTATAAATATACAATGAGTTATGGTTAATTGAAGTTGATCTAAGTTTTGACGCTTAATAAAACTTGAATAATAGGAAAGATTTCAACTTTTCCTTGAGTTAGGGGACCTCTATGATCTAAATTCATGCTTAAATACATTCCCATACTACATAATTGATTAACACACTAAATTTACATAGGATTCGAGGCTTTTGGAACATCTACGCATATGAATAATGGATTTTCATTCTAGTCCAAAATGTGGGGTGTTACATTATCTTCCCCTTCGAATCATTCATCCTTGAATATCGATTGATAAGTTATGAGTACTGTTCAACTGAACTTACTTAAGGGACGTGAATATCTAAAACATGACTATATGATGGAAATTACTAACACACTAAATTTTCCACTAGAGTATGCATGCACAGCTGATGCATAGAATACCCTGATGAGACTATTGATAAGTTGAATCCTCATGACGAACATGTATATCTGATGCATGGATACTTGACTGATTTGTTCTCATGAACGTATGACTAAACACATTAATAAGCTGAACTTTCTCTATTGAACATGCATATATATTGCATGGAGATCTGACCGAACTTACTCTTGAAAGCATGACTGACTGTGCAATGATAACTGATGCTAACTCGTAATAGGAATCCATGCATGAAACTAAATGGGTTTATGGAATTGATAACTTCAGGGAGTTATAGAGCATCTCCCCTTTGGGACACTATGTCCCTCTAAAAACACTTACATCACTGGAATACTTGAGGACTACTGAGGCAGTGCACAAAATATCTATGAATTAGATCATATCTAAACATCTGAGAGTTGAAGATAATGCATGATGCATGAACTGATTTATACTCACAACTACTAAGGTACTCTGTCTTGGAATAGTTACCTTACTGAGATTTCTGACAGTATGACTAGATAGAAAGATGTGAAAACAAACTATACGAATCTGATTGTCTGACTGCTAAACTGAACTATTGGCTTAACTAACTAACTCATGCTGAAAACTTAACCTTAACTGAAGTGCTGCTTCTGCATTCTTTCAACTAAACCTTCCACCTTAGCCTCAAGTCAACATCATAAGTCTGGGAACACTTTACTAAGCTCTGAACTGAACTACAATCAATCTACTCTAGGTTCTGTGATACAATAATGTACCTAAATGATAACTCATCCTTCAAGACTGCACCTGAAAGTATAAAACTCATTGCTAATACTATCCCTTGGGGTAAAACTCTTAACTTTCTTTAGTCTCCGCAATCATCAAACTTAAATTCTTGGATGCACTGTTTAAGCCTACTAAAATCTCTAGAACATATCTAGCCACTTATACATAAGCATAACACCCACTAATGTCATGGGCTGCTAATATCACATCTTTTAACTTACATCCACACCTTTATATCTAAAATCCACCAACTTAAATTCTTCAAAGATTCAAGCTTAGTCTCTAAAGCATAATGTGAATATCCATAATTCTTTAATAAACATGCCTCTCTACCTAGCCTTGAAATGTTACCTCTCTAAAACTTATATTTTCCCCACACCATGAGAATGACCACTATGTCTCCATTAACAACACATATAGCTCCGGATCACTAAACTTAAACTCGTGCATACTTTCACCTTTTATACAACTAACCCCCATAAAACATACTCTGCCCAACTTTAGATAACACTATCCCAAACTATTTACGGGGCTGGTCTGAGAAAGCTTTATTTGTCGAACTCTGGGCCTCACTACTTTTTCTACTTTAAGAGTAAGGTAAAGCTGACATGAATGGAACATGATGAGAATCCACATAAGTTTCTTAAAGAACCTTTCTGAAAGAAGGGAAACTATTCCAAAAACATCTTATAGCCTCCTACACATAAATATAGCGCGTAACACATCCATGTATAAGACTCTACTAGATACAGCTTATAGACTTCCTAGGACACTATTGAACCTTAGGTTCTAATACTAAGTTTGTAACTCCCCGATTGTCTGAACCGGAATGCTACACGATGCTTATGATCCTGAAGGACCACAAGCTAACCCATGACTGATATCTATACCTGTACACTACATAATATATAAATATAAATATGGAAACATGAACTAAAGGCCATAAGGTTCAGTACTGAACATAATCTGAGTAATAAAAGTATCTGAATAAAGAGGTATTACAATACCAAAATAGAACTAAAATACTGAAGTCTGAATCTAGTCTATAATTTAGTCTGTGTCTAGTCTAAAAGCCTCTACAATCTAAATAATCTGAATAAGGAGTAGATGGGATATGTCCCCAACTAACTCTGATTAATGAACTAATAAATAGGAAGATAGAGAAATAATTATGTCTTAAAAGAATAAGGACTCAC
The DNA here is from genome assembly GCF_002878395.1 of Capsicum annuum. Lineage (NCBI taxonomy): Eukaryota > Viridiplantae > Streptophyta > Magnoliopsida > Solanales > Solanaceae > Capsicum > Capsicum annuum. The sequence goes on from NC_061111.1 coordinate 74,750,612, forward strand.
TTATAACTCCGACTGCTGAAATATGCAATATTACTGCTGCTCTAGAACTCGTGCCTCTGAACCTATGGCATAAAATAAAGCACCACAGCACAAATGAGTCAGTACGTCTAAATGTACTGAGTATATGAGTGAGTTAGGCTAAATGCAAAGGGTTTATATACATGAACAATACTGACTAATATGAATGTGAGAATATATACATGCATAAGTAACTATAACTAAACTCGTGGTGATACTTACTACTGAGTCAGAATGCTGACAATATGAGTTTACTGATACTGAGATACTGAATAGATGAACAACTGTTTCTGACTGTTCAAATTATTAAGAACTATTCTAATTGACTATGTCTAATAATCCTAAAGCTGAATACTAATAACGTAAGTTATGATAACTAATCTAATTAATATAACTGTGATGATCGGCCTAACCAATGTAACTGATACTGAGCGACTATATCTGACAGTCTAAATCTTCTAATAATGATTAGGAGTAACTAAGCTTGAGATCAGGCTTAACTAACGGGTGATCTATGGAACTGATATTAAGAATACTCAACTAAATCTAAGATTGAGATCAAGCCTATCTGATGGGTGACCTCTGTAAGTACTAATACTAAATAAATTTATGTTACACCAAGCCTATCTAGAGGGTGGTCTATGAATCTGTGGAACTATCTGAGTTCCTTACTGAGATTGATGATATATCTGACAGTCCTAATTTTTAAGTTATACTCTGAAGACTAATACTAAAACTGTAACTATGGGAGTGCTCACTTAATCGAATCTAAACTGGTGAGGTCCAACCTATAACCCCAGCTAAAAGGGTATCAATACTGTGCCATGGGTAAAGACCTCTCTGGTCAAGCCTATCTGATGGGTGACCCTCGTAGAAAGTCAATCCTAAGGCAGTATAATAGTCAAGCCTCTCTGACAGACGATAAGCCTTTTTCTAATGGGTGACTCCTATATCCTATGCTAGCTACATAGTTATGGATTTCAGGGATTGCTCCTAAAGACTCTGCCTCTCTAATGGGGAGCCGCCATCCCTACACTCGCTTGGTGCTAGCTCCTACTCCCAATTGAAAGAATCTGAACTGATTCTTAGAACTTGTACTTGAACTGAACTAAAGCTGTTATTGAGTTTCTTACTTGACTGAGCTGACTGAGTTTACTTGGTTCTATTATCTAAGGGAATACTACTGAATCTATTATCTGATTGAATGATACTAAGTTCTGAGTTAATTTCTTGAATGCTACTGAGATCTGAGCTAAGTACTGAACTGAAGCTGGAATGATAACGATACTTAGATTACTGAGATTTCTTAAGTTTATAACTATCTGAGAGTTCTGAATTCTGTAACTGACTGAGTTCTACTAATCATAGCATGACTGAGATTATCTTGAGACTGACTCAGATCTAGGCATACAGTTATATTTTTTGGGTACAAGTACCCCTAGGACTCGATGGAAGGAAACTGACACACATAACAAGATCATAGTAATAACATCCACAATTCATAATACCATAAGTAGGGAATTTTATACTACACATAGTTCTCAACACCTTATACATGAAAGGGAATACATATAACATGGGTATACTTGCATACCTCAATATCATGGATATTCCATATCACAACAATAACTCATAACAACAACATATATCAATAACATGGAATTCATATGGAAACATAAGGAATAGAACATGGACTAGTCATTTAAGCACTATTAAGTCATAAAAACATGGATTCTATCATTCTTGGCACTTTATCAAACACCTTACATGCACAACTTTGGTCATAGGTGTACTTATAAATTTGACAATCTTAATCCATCCAAAATTGATGGGTTTCAACTAACCTACTCACATGCTTCATGAAAAACACATCAAGATACAACCTTGAATCCAAACAACAATCATCAACATGAATATAGTCATAATACAACAAGAAAATCACAATTTATAATTTAAAACATGATTCTTGATCTCCATGGATGAAAGTGACCCATGGATGAATACTACGCATACCTTAGAAAAGAAACTTTGATGAGTTGTTCGAGAGTTTTTGGATTGGGAAACTTAATTCTTGATTATCTTGGAAAAAAGGGCTTGAATCTTGCTTTTGGGAGATAATTTTAATAAAAATCCTAATCTTGTGGTTTAAAGTGTAAGAGAGGGTTTTTGAGATGTTGAACTAAAGAAAAATATGAGAAAGTTACATCCCTTGAGGGTTTTAAGTCGTGAGAGGTGAAGAAAAAAAACCAAAATACCCTTACTAAACCGCTTCCCAGTTGCTGAAAATCTAAGGCTAATGACATTTGTGATAGGCCATCAAACTTGTGATAAGTCATCACAAATGTCGTCACTGGGGGGCTGGAATTGATGGATTTTTGCCTAAGGCTGACAACATTTGTGATAAGTCATCACACTTGTGATAACTTATCAGAAATGTCGTCACTGGTGGCTGGATTCTGCCTAAGGCTAATGACGTTTGTGATAAGTCGTCACACTAGTGATAAGTTATCACGAATGTCATCACTCAGTTTTCCAGGCTGACATACTAGAGTAAAATGGGCAATAATATTTTACTCCGGTATCGGATTAGGGCAAAATTGGTATCGTTGGAAAACTAATTCAAATAGATTTCATTTGACATATAGTAGGTCCTCTAATTCTATATATACAAGGATTTATGGTCAATGAAGTTGACCTAAGTTTTGACGCTCACTAAAACTTGAACGATAGGAAAGCTTTCAATTTGTCCTTGAGTTTAGGGACCTATATGATCTAAATTCTTGCTCAAATAGATTCTCACACTACATAATTGATTAATATACTAAATTTACATAGGATTCAAGGCTTTTGGAACATCTACATATATGAATAATGGATTTTTATTCTAGTCTGAAATGGGTGTTATAACTCCAGTCCCGACATGATCAAGAAAGCTCTCTAGATATGGTTATGGGTATGTTACAAGTCTTTCATATCCATGTGTACATTTTATTAGACCAGGCAGCTTCACTTTATTTTGTAACCCCTTATATAGCTATCACTTTTGATGTCAGTTCCAAAAACTATAGTAGAGCCCTTCTCAGTGTCTACCCAGTAGGTAAATCCATCACAGCCAGACGGGTGTACGGGACCTGCCTGATTAAAGTATCCCAAAAAGTCACTTTAGCAAATCTTGTAGAGTTAGAGATGACTAATTTTGACGTCATTCTCAGTATGTATTGGCTCCACTCATGCTATGTTTCATTTGATTGTAGAAATAGAGTTGTTTATTTTTATTTTCCAAATGAACCAGTTCTTAAATGGAGGGGTAGTACCTCAGTGTGTAGGGGTCAGATGTGTTTTCAGATCCCTTCTTAGAATCCTATGATAGCATATGACCTTGACTTAAAAGTGTGAACCCAGAAGTTTACCAGTGGTAAAGTGGGGATAGTATTATCTGAATATAGTAGACTGTGTATCCATGGGGCTAGTTGTATGAAAGGTGAATCAATAGGCTTGAAATAGTGTTGGCAAGAATGAAAATTTATTGATTCAAAATTATATGTTGATGATGTTGGGTATGTTGGTTTAATGGTAGTTCTCATGGTTTAGGGAGAAATATAAGTTTAAAGATATGATATTAGTAGGTTGTGAGGGAAGCTAGTATGGTTCATTAAGGGTTTGGGACATCCATGTTAGGTGTTAAAATATAAGTTTGAATCTTTGAAGATTGAGCTAATAGAAAGAAGAGTTGAGAATTCTAAGTTATCAGTGTTTAGGTTGTTAAATGATGATTATTGGGTCTATAGAAAAGCTAAGAGTTGTATCTCAATAAAAAATACTAGCAGGGTTTTAAATTTCAGGCATAGTCACTCAGGGTGAGTTTATCAATTATGCATATTATTATATCGTAGATTCTAGAGTAAAGTGGTGGCAGTTCAGTTTAGAGTTATTGATTAAGTGGTTCCCAGACTTAGAATGTTGGCTTTAAGCTAAGGGGAAGATGATAGAAGAAGTAATCAAGTCAGGCTCTCAGATTCTAGTAGTGATGCCAGTGTGCTAAAGAACAACACTAGGGAGTATGATTCCCGACCCATGCTTATTTCAGTCTTTGTACTTCAGTCATCACGATATCTACTTATGCCTTACATGTTAGCTCTATGATCATAGCTCATATTTGTGCACCTTATGGGAAAATCATGTACTCTCCCAGTTCCTAGTATAAGGAGTTCCAGTTCACCTAGCAGTCCAAATCATATTCCATGAATTTATGAATTCCAAACTTAGGTCATGCAGCTCATGACTCATGTATACATGTTTTACAGTATGTTCAGTTCTTGTGACTCATGCTACACTTTTAATGATCAGTGAATTCAGATTATGTCATATATATCCGCAGTTTAGATCCTTTGATGAATTCATACTCCGGATACTCTATTCTTTAGACCTTAGTTAAGTGTCAAAGTTATGCATAGTATTCCTTTATGCTTCAGGTCCTCATATTTTAACTTTTCAGTGACCTCTCCTTATGAAATTATAGTAGTGATGAGCAATGGCGTGATGGGAGAGAGTAAACATTTCTTGTTGATGGATAATTATTTTACGCTTGTTTTAGCTAAGGTTATAAGTGTGAAGTAAGATTGAGGCCATGCTGTTGATATATGTCATGGTTAGTTAAAATTTTGCATGTGTTCTCTTAGAGTAGTGCATAAAAGTTTTTAATGATAGAGGTTTGGAGGATATGAGGAAGATGTTTTTATGGGTGTTTGTTAAGAGTGTATATGAGGTTATGATGGTAGGCTTGAATTTCATGTTTTTGTATATATGTGGATGAATGCTTTACGCATTAATAAATGTCTTGTAAGAGGTTAAATGTAGTTGCTGAAGAGGTAATAATAATTATTCATGAGATGAGAAGTTGTGAAAAATGCAGGGTGTATTAAATTCATGATTCAGACTAGTATTACTATGTTATGTGTGCACTTTGTAGATTCGAGTAGGCTTGAACATAGTGAGAGAATATAATTAGCTATGACTTCAGTAGGTAGAGTTCTCTATGCCTAAGTGAGTATTTTAAGTTGCAACAAATGAAGTGCAGTTTTGAAGTGGAATGTATAGTTGAGTATAAGCTTTCAGTATAATTCAGTCCCTTTAGCCAACAATTCAATTTAACAGTCAGATAGGGAAGTTCCTATGGTTTTCCATCTTTTGATCATGTTTTACGATCTGAAGTTTCATGAATTTGGACATTTCATGAGGTAAACTATTCCTATCTATGCAAATTATGAATTCAACTTAGTTTTTGCATCGTGCATCATGATTCAAATTCAGATATTCAGTCATTATTCAGTTCATAAGTTCCTCATGCATTATCGTAGTCTTTCCTTAGAATTTCAGCTGAGTCAGTATCACTCGGGGGACGAATAATACCAAGGGGGAGATGTTGTAATACCTCGAGTTTTTTATGTCTTAAACCTCTCAACTTTACTTCACGAAACCAGATCCATCCTGATACAATGGTTACTTATAAGATGACTCTCTCATTTCTATCTCACCCTTATAACCATTCTCATGTCATTGCATGTATTCAAGGAATTAGTTCAATTTATGATATTCAGTTCACGTATCATGTTTCAAACTCAGACATGTAACCATGCTTTTAGTTATGCATGTTCAGTATATGATATTGGTTTCCCCAGTATTCTCAGCATAACCAGTCTTATTCGAGGAAAAATATTCCCAAGGGGGAGATATTGTATTATACTGTATTAGGCTTAGCTTGGTTCAACTCATAGTGCATGCATAAGAGGCTTAGAACATGAAAATTTAGCTAAGTGTTGGGGACTTAGTTTTATTTTTTTCCTCTTAACTTTGATGATTTTTAAAGTGACCTTCCTGACCCCAAGACGTATGTTTTTGAGTTAATACATGTTTAGGGGTGTAAGGAGCATGTCTCGGGGAAGTTTCGGATGAGGATGAAAACACATTTAGATTTTCTTTCTAGCACCTCACCACGATTACATCACATCATGGTGGGTATAGCGATGGGGAGTTCATCGCGTCGCGGTAATGGGTCAATCGGCGTTCTAGTTGCGAATTTAAATTCTAGAGGGGCAATTTTGTCTTTTTCTCTCGCCCCAATCTGTAATAACTCGGGATTTACCTTCAGTTAAGGAATTATTTGCCCACTTTCCCCAATTTTACTATCAAATAAAACCAAAGCTTTCCCCTAGTTCATCGAATTAAATCCTCCCCCCTTCAAGAAAACTCAAGAATTCAAGCTTCACCGTCCAAGAACTTTTAATAAAGTTGTTCACTTTCAAGATTTAACTATAAAAGGTATGTGTGATGTTCATACATGGGCCCTTTTCACCCGTGGAGTTCAAGAATCCATTTTCAGGTTTAAAGTTATGATTTTTACATGTTGTTATGCATTATCTACATGAAGCTTTTATGAACTTTGATTTCAAATCATGTTTACCATGTGTTTTCATTGGAATTTGTCTGTGACAAGTTTGAATGGTGTTCAAGTCTATGAATTCCAAGTGTTTGATGAAATACCAAAGAATGATTTTGTAGAATGATTTCCCATTATGGTTTTGAAGTATTCTTACATGCCTTTATTGTTATTTTCATTCAGTGGTAGGGGTTATGAACACCCAAAACTTAGATATCCACCTGGTTTTTAGAATCTTCAGAATGGTTTCAAATAAACCATGAGCGTTGTCAGTATATTAGTATCATTGCTCAATTGTGGGCTCAGATAAGCACAGTTTAGTTCAGTAATCAGTGTCTTTCAGTTGGGAGTAGGATTTAGCACCGAGTAAATGCAGGATGGTGGCTTCCTCGTCAGTTAGGAGAAGTCATTAGTAGAAGTCCTTATATTTTTGAACCACGTAGCCAGTGTGGGTTATGAGGAGTTACCCATCAGTTTAGGCTTAACTACCTCCTAGGAGTCACCCATCAGTTTAGGTTTGATACCCTGGTTCTTCAGTAGCTTAATGGATCCACACAACCATTATTAGTACCTATGGCATGGTACTGACACTCTTCTAACTGGGGTCACAGGTTGGACCCCAATCAGCTTAGAATGGGGTATATCGGTTAGATGATACCTTCCACAGTCTGAGTTAAGTATCCAATACAGAGTTCATATTCAGGTTTTCTTGACCATAGCATACAATTATCAGTTACTTAGTTATTAGTGTTTCAGTATTTTAGTTTATAGACTATATCAGAACATGCTTTATGCTTGGTCATGTATTCTCATATTTTACAGTTATCATGTATTTATAGTCATCTATCTCATGATATTCAGTTAGTCATTATCTCATGCATATAACCCATGTATTTCAGCCTAACCTCATCTTATATAATAGTAAATTCAAAGTACTGACCGCATAATCATTTCTTGAGCTATGATGTTTAATATCATAGGTTCAGACACTCAGTTTCCTGACCATTCTCAGGAAGATCAGTTTATCTTCAGTAACAGAAGTGGTGAGTCCTCATCCTTTGAGGATGGGTTTATCTTATATTTAGTTATGTCAGTAGTTTAGTTATTTAGTCAGTTGGAGTTAGTTGCGGGTTTGTCTCATCAACTCCACAGTCAGTCAGGTTTAGAGGCTTTTTAAACATTCTGATAGATAGTCAGTTTATCAGTTGTTTTTATCAGTATTTTTAGTATGTTTCTAAACGTTCAGAACTATGATTCAGTATTGTTTTTAGATTCTATAACCTTATGGTATTATCAGCTAATTTTTCTACATATGTTTTCATTATAAGTATTTTATTCAGTACTCACAGTAGATACCAGCTCATGGGTTAGCTTGTAGTCTTTTGAGACCGTAAGCACCGTATGGCATCCAGGGTGTACTTCTGGGCATTACCGAAAGCAAGTGCAGTTTCAACATATATTCGAGGAGGGAAATTAGTTAGCAGACTATTTAGATAATTTTCCATTAGATAAAAGGGACTTCACATTCATAAGATTTTAGCAGCTACAATTAATAGGAAAGAAAATAGTCAACAGTGATATGTTACAATGTCCTTATCAAAGATTGTCACCATCAAAAGGGTGAAGGGACTGGGAAGGCTGATGCTAAGTTTTTCACAAGCATTATAATTACAAGCCAAGACGGCAACAAAAAGGGTGAAACAACTATTTAGCCTACTATATAATAGCCAACAAAAAGAACTCGCAGCAAAATGGAAGGGTCATTTTGTTAGATTGGAGTTGATAGACCTGGGAAACATGTTACTCTCCAAATACTTGTGGTTTTGAGCGTCCCAATGTAGACGCATAATTTTACCCCTCCAAAAGTTAATTTTATCCATTTTTACCTCATCTTACCATACATCCCACTCTATATGATAATTTTTCCACAAAAAGACAAAATTTAACCAATTCATAACAAAAATACCTACCCCAATATCCTTCAAATTACCTCACCTTATAAAAACTTGGCACATCACCCTACCCTAACCACCCCTATTATAGGTGCCCCCCATAACCCCCTTAATCATATTTTCTTCCCTTTTCTCCCTATTATAGAATTGGCATAACTCAGATACATACATACCATACAACACATACATCCCATAAAAGATTTCACTCATACACCATTGCACACATAGAATACTTAGACACACTTACTGGATCCCTTTATTTTCCCATAGATAAAAAATATACACTACATGTGCAACTCATACCAGAATACAGATAAACACACAGTAATGCACAAACACACCCCATACACTCACTATTATGCAGATAGAAACATAGAGATGGAGAAATCATAGAAAGATAAGAGAGATCATGAAGAAAGGTGAGAGAGAGTGAGGAAGTTAGTGAGGGAGAGTCTTTCCGATGAAATACTCACCAAAATCGCTATCGAAAAGTACCGCTAGTCACTGCTTTCCTACATCATCACTGAAAAACTCCAAACTACCAGCGGCTAAACCCCCAAACAACCAAATTACCAAAACCTGGCCCATTCTTGTTAAAAAGCTATCAAAAAATGACACAACTATAAAATTCCATCTCTAACAAAGTATTGATTTTATTGTTATTCAGTAAATCACTACGATAAGCATAAACAACAAACCAGTTCATAAAGAGAGAGAGGTGAAGGTTAGGATTTTTTTATCTGGATTCAGGTATTGGTCAGGGACTTTGATCGGTGGCTTCGTTTGGTTTTGAAATTCTGGTTAAACAATTTAGTTGTGTTGAAATCCAATTAAAGCTGACATATTTAGTCTCGGATGATTTGTTCAATCAAAAAATCTTTTAAGGTACAATTTCTATACTTTATTTCATTCTATTTTTGTCTTAATATGGTCTGTTAGTGTTATGATTTATTTGAATTTTATGTGGTTGGTGATATGATTTTTTGATAATTATCATTGTTTGTTGGTTGATTCCATATTGAAATAAATTAATTAATCATTGATTGAGAATAAAATTTTAGGTGGGATTGATATTGATAAAAGTGGATGTGGATTTGTTTTGATTCATTGTTAGTGGTTTAATTTGGAATAGACATTGATGTTGTTGAATGCAATAGTACCATAATAGGTCAACATTGGCAGTCAAATGGTAGGTTGGGTAGGCAAATTCAGAAATTGTGGATTGTTGAATATTTGGATGTTTGCTGAATGATTTTTATTGTATCATGCGAAATTAAAATTGTATTCATTTGACAGGAAATGTCCTATGAAAAATTATATTTATTCATCGAAAAATGCCTCGACGTATTATGCTTCAAAGAAAGATCGTGATCAAGGTCCGAGGTACCAGGTAAATCATAGTTAGGATTAGTGTAGGTTAGTTTAGGTTTTCATTTAAATATTTTTTTATCATTGGTCTGTATTAATTGGACTGAACACTATTTTCCAGAATTTTGATTGTTTTGTTGTTTGTTTTGTTGGTTTATACATTTCTTGGTGTCATACTAGCCAATATACTCCATGAAACGACTGTGATCGAACCACATAACCGAGGGATGCCTAACACATTTTCCTCAGTCAACAAAATTCTTCAATCGGAATCTTTGTTCGTTGACCAGTTTTAAGAGTCAAAAATCATTCTGAAAAAGGATTTTCAAAGGTGACTTGGCACACCAGATATATGTCAAGTGGCGACTCTAGATTTAATTAAAAAAATCCTTTTTGAAATGAAATTTTCATTTTTAGTCACTTTAATAATAAAGCCCTTTTTGAGCTACAAATCATCTTTTTTGAGTAAAAAATGGTGTGACAGCTCTGGTGACTCTGCTGTGAACTTTTAAAAATTTGAGCTTATTTTTTGTGTTGTATCGGTTTAGTTTGACACTATAGGTGTATAGACATTTTATTTGTGTTATTGTCTTATCATTGTTGATCCTACGTGCTCTTTCTTTATAGCTTTTTCTTATGTGTTACCGCTTTATATTTGTCATCATATGTATTACCCGGATAGTCACGTAGTACATGTGTGTACACGAATATTCATTAAGTCATCCGTATTTTAGGAGGGGGATACATTGGGTATATGGAGTAGGTGAAAAGCTATCACAGCCACTATCGATCATACGTTCCCCCGAACAGCCTTGTTAGTGGACCCCAGCCTAGGTCAGCCTTTAGGTTATGCTTATTTATATCATATTGAGACCTAGAGAGACCCGCCTGGTACTTTGTAGGAGACTCACCCCTAAAAAATCTCTACATCCTAATTGTTGCATCTTTAAGGATGGCAGGGTCATTTAATGGACTGATTTGGTTAAGCATGTGCTAGAATTAAGGAAAAATGTGTTTTGAAAAAAAAGTGAGTCAAAAAATAGAGTTTCATAGGAGTTCTTTATGATTTTGTTTTCCACAATCAAAATTCAAAAAGATTTTCTTACCCTTTACACTTATTTCTGAAAAATAAAACATCAAAAAGATATTTATACCTGTCATATAGTAAAACTATCAAAAAGATTTGCCTTTTCACGTCTTGATGTCTTTCTATGTCAAAAAATTTTAAAATATTTCATTTCTGTTGGTTCTTTATTTTAGAACAATTTCCTTTGAAAACACAAGAAGATTTTTTTTTCATAGTTGTTGGTGTCATTTTTATGTAAAGTATCAAAATTGAAAACCCAAAAAAATCGATATTTTTTATTGTCTATTTGTGGTCGTACCTCTCAATTTAGGGTTCAGTCTATTATTTAATCTTTAATTATCCAATTTGGATGAACTACGCATACCCGATTCTCCTCTCTCAGGAGTGAAATACGTAGGCAGCCCTTCTAGGATTCGGTGATCTTATTTTTTAGAGTATATAATTCATGTACTCCTTTAAAAGAGTAAAACAAAAAAGGATTTTCCATTAATATGTTTTAGGTTTCATTTTCATATGAAATTCAAAATAGAAAACCCCAAAAAAATTTCTTTGATAATCAGAGGCTTTATTTTTAATAAGAAATTTTGAGTTGAAATATTTAAAAAAGATTTCCCCTAACATCTTGTTAAAATTGTTCAAAATAAAAAGAAAAAAAAGAGTTTGATTGATCATTTTTACGTCAAAACTTTATGAATTGCACACACCTTATTCTCCTCTCTTGGGGTTGAGATATGTAGGCGCCCTTCTAGAGTTCAGTGATCTTTTCAAAAAAAAAAAATAAAAAGAGTTTTGAAAAAGTGTTGCATTCTAATGCTTTTATTATTTCTTATTCAGTTAGTTTAAGGTGGTTGGTTTGTGGCATTCTGGCTGGTCCTTCATATTACACCAAGTCCCACAGGAAGTTAGTTATGGACGACAAGGAGATCAAGATTGTTATCACTGATCAGACAAGGAGTTCAGTGAATGAGAATTTAGGACATAATAAAGAGATCTTGAAATTAAGGCAACAAATGATAGAAATCCATCGAGCTTGGGCTAAAGGGTTGCCTCTTTCTCCAGTTCCCATGGATTATTCAAAAAATTCTTCTAGCTTACCTACAGTGTTACATACATAATTTTCCAATTTTTTTAACATGCACCGGGATTTACTCTAGGGAAATACTATCCCAACACTTCCAATATTCATTTCCTAACTCCTCAACAAAAACACTACCACATACTCGACTCCACCTGTTGTTCATGCTTTTGCAGCACCACCCCCACTTGAAGCTCTTACTTTTGATGTTCATCCAAAGGTTATGCATCCCCACTCTACAAGAGAGCCTTTATTGAATATTTCTGGCAATCAGCATTATGTTTTTGAGCTTATATTTAAGTTGACTGGTCCTTATGGCTACACTCACCCGCCTGAATTTCCACCTAATGCTAAAAATCCTGTTATGATAGAAGAACAAGAGGAAATGACTAGAAAGTTGAAAAGTCTGGAACTGGCTATGAAGAACTTTCAAGGACTTGGGGGTTACAAAAGTGTCTCATATAAAGACTTATGTTTGTTATCAAATGTTAACCTCCCTCTTGGCTTTAAAATGTGAATTTTGAGAAGTATGATCGACACGATGATCCCGTAGCATATTTGAGATGTTATTGTAACCAACTAAGGGGTTCTAGAGGTAAGGAATAATTACTCATGGCTTATTTCGGTGAGAGTCTTTCAAGTCTAGCTTCAGAATGGTTTGTTGATCAGGACATAAACAAGCAAAATAGTTGGGATAACCTGACTAATAAATTCATGCAACAATTCTAATACAATGTGGAATTGATTCCTGATGAGAAATTCCTAACTAATATGAAGAAGAAGAAGTGTATTGAAAGTTTTCGGGTGTATACGATTAAATAGAGTGAACAAGCTGCTATGGTGAACCACCAATGAAAGAAAGCAAGATAGAGGAGGTGTTTATTCAAGCGCGGGATTAAACATATTATCAACACTTGTTACCTGTATTAGGCAACCCATTTATTGAGGCCCTTAAAATGGGGGAGATGATAGTGGATAAATTAAGACTGGTCGCACTACGAATTTTACAGCATTGAAAACAACAACTCAAGCAACTCAAAATTGTTAAGGAAATGATGAAGGGAAAATGAATAAGAAAAATGTAGTTGCTATTGTAGCTAGACAATGGGCATGTCTAAGATTACCAAATCATTGTTACCCTTAGTCTTAAGCCTAATTTCATACCCAAGCTTTATATAATCACTCCTAAAATCCATTATACTCCATTCCCCCACCTTCATATCCAGTATATAGCATACAACCATATGTTTAACCCCTTTCTTACTCGCAATGGTGCACACCAACTCCTCAGAGTCATCCTTTAACTCCACAAACATACCAAAGACCTTCTAGGCCTGATTTCAGTCCAAGACAAATAATAAAATGAGGCAGAATCCAAGGGATAGTTTCACACCAATTGGGAAATTGTATGCAAGTTTATTCCAGATATTGAGATAGTGGAGCATGATCACTCTTCTCCTTGGATACACTCTTAACCCACATTCAAGAAATTTTGATCCACATATATGAAGTGCACATCATTCTAACGTTCAAGTTCACAGTATTAAAAATTTTGTGCTTTGAAAAAAGAAATAGAAAAGATGATTCATGATAAATTGATTATGGTGTAGAACATTGACATTGGTGAAATTTCAAGTCATGGTGATGCACAAACCAATGGCTAAGATGTTTAGCTCGACAATTGGATAGTAACTCATCTCCTTATCAAGAAAGATTATCGGTAGCTTGTTTTTATTTTCCTTTCTGTTTTCAAATTATTTCAGGGCTGTAGTTTGAAATCTATCATATTTTGTTTCTTTTTCGTCTTTGTTCAAATTCTTCTATTTTTTTGTTCAATGAAATGTAGTGTCCCTTGTTGTTTTGTTTTATTTAATGATATTTTTTTGTGTTCTTTACATTGTTTATTTTATGATTGGTTCTAGTGATGTGACTTGCTTGCAAAATTTTCAGCCAGATCTTAAAATTTAGTTTAATCAGGAAGCATTGAATCAAAATCTTAAATTTAGAAAAAAGAGCATTTGAGAAAGTAGATAGAGTGGTTAGACATTAGTGACCGAGTTGAAACCTGGATTGAATAAACTAAGTCAATCTTTCTGAAAATCACAAGATAACCTGGTCATCAATTAAAAGGTATACATATCAAAAATTTTGAATTGGATCAAACAGTAGATGTACGATATCCTGTCAAGAGAAAAAAAAAGAAAATCTGCTCTACGAAAGCATGGGTCATTCGATGTGAGGGATTTACAACAAAGGTGGTGTTTTATGTTGGACAAGCATAGAAGAAATAGTGGAACATATACTCAGGTCAAGTTAATACCATACAAAATGTCATAAGTGATTTTTACCTTCCATTTTTATAATGCATGCTTTGTACTTACATTTTTAAAGATTGATATGATAAAGGCATTTCATTATGCTATCCAAACATTGTGTCATCCTTTGTTTATCCCATTTGAGCTTTAGTTTTATCTTTTCTTTTATGCCCCTCTTTTAGAATTAAGTTGGAATCAGTAAAAAAAATAAAAGAAAGAAAAATGTCGAGCAAAAGATATAGTTAGAAAAGTTCAAAAAAAGAGCGAGTCAAAAAAAAAAAGAAAAAAAAGAGATAAGAGGTAAAAAAAAATAGAGCTAGAAAAATCTCCAAATACTAAAAAATAAGAAAAAAATTAAAATCAAGCAAAAGAACGAGTTGCCAGAACTACGTTTGACCTGATTCTCATCTTTCAGGGTGAGATACATAGGCAATCCTAATCTGGGTTCGGTCCAATCAAATAAACAATTTAGAATTACCCAATTAAAAGAAAACTGGGGCATGAGTTAATTCTTATTATTTGAGTCAATTCCAAAAGTTGTAATTCCCACCCCACTTCAAGTTGGGCCTCATGTTATCTTTTCTTTCTACCTATCCAAAAGCCAAGTTACAATCAAAGGAATACCTTCAAATCAATCTTTGAGAATGTTAAGGCTAAGCATGCAATGGATATGATGATGCATTTTGGGAACTACTTGTCTTTCTTATCTTAAGAAAATAGGAGAGAAATGAAATGAGAGAATATTATTGGTGAAAACCCTCACGGGCACCATAAGACGATTGTGAGTTGAGCAAATGAAATAAGAGTATTATTGGTGAAAACCCTCACGGGCATCGTAAGATGATTGTGAGTTAGAAAAATGAAATGAGAGTCTTATTGGTGAAAACCCTCACCGTAAGACGATTGTGAGTTAGAAACAATGAAAAAAAGAGTCTGGAGGGTGAAAAAACTTATGAACACCATATGTGATGATGAGATGAGGAAAATATGAATGAGAGAGGCTTGTTGGCGAAAACCTTTAAGGCTTCACTAGGCGAATAAGGTCTGTAAGTGCAATTGGACTATGGAAGCAACTCAATTTTTAGGGTCACTAACTTAACAACAATTGGTGAGAGTCTATATGGAAAGATCAGGAAGTTCAATCCAAATTTATGTCATAATTATTACATTTTACTATTGTTTTTAGATAAATTTTTATTCATTTCTCTATTTTTAAAAATGGCATACCTTATCTTTTCTTTTTTCTCTATTTTTCTATTTTGTGCTTTGAGTCTGTTATTCAAATAGAAAATCATTGTCATTTTTCTCGTGTCTTTAGTCAAGTCCATATCAAAACAAGTGAGAAAAGATTTTAAAACTTGCTAACAACTTTTTCAATTGCACAAATCAAGACAAAAGGTCATCACATGAAAGAAACGTGATTATAAGCTGGCACAAGGCATGCAAAAAGTTTTGTCAATAAACAAGTTTTGGAATTTATGAAAATATCAAGGTTCAAGGGGTTTATATAAGAAACACGAAAAAATAGAGATATTGTGTTTATTTCAGAGTCACTCTTAATAATATGAGTTTGGATCAATAGAGAAACAAGACAGTGATATGCCATTAGTTGGAAGCAAAATTAAATGTGACAAGTGCAAGAGCAATCACCTCAAAAGCTAAAGCTAAAAGCCAACCACTATGTTTTTAAACTCACAAGTTTTCTTTGATGATACATGAACACATGCTACTTTCCCAGCAAGGATTTCAAAGCCTAAATATCAAAGGCCACAATTTTTCACTTCTGCAAATGCAAGAGGCAATCTTGCTACACAGGTTTGATAATTATGATCATGGTAAGACTCATCATCATAGAACCCTTGGGAGACACACTTCCTTGTCTGGGTAATTCAAGTTTAGCTTGTTAGGTGGTGTAATTCCTAAATTAAGCCTTGACTCCTAGAAGATGCACTTTCTAGTTGAATCATTTCACTTAACCCTTAGGAGATACACTACCTTGTCTAGGTAATTCAAGTTTTGCTTATTAGGTGGTGCACTTCTTAACTTAAGACTTGACTCCTAGAAGATGCACTTTCTAGTCGAATCATTCTATTTGACCCTTAGGAGACACACTTCCTTGTCTGGGTAATTCAAGTTTTGCTTGTTAGGTGGTTCACTTCCTAACTTAAGCCTTGATCCTAGAAGATGCACTTTCTAGTTGAGTCATTCCACTTGACCCCTTAGGAAACACACTTCCTTGTTTGGGTAATTCAAGTTTCGCTTGTTAGGTGGTTCACTTCCTAACTTAAGCCTTGACTTCTAAAAGATGATCTTTATAGTCAAGTCATTTCACTTGACCCTTAGGAGACACACTTCCTTGTCTAGGTAATTCAAGTTTTGCTTGTTAGGTGGTTTACTTCATAACTTAATCCTTCACTCCTAAAAGATACAATTTCTAGTCGAGTCATTCCACTTGACTCTTAGGAGACACACTTCCTTGTCTGGGTAATTCAAGTTTTGCTTGTTAGGTGGTTCACTTTCTAACTTAAGGCTTGAATCCTAAAAGATGCACTTTCTAGTTGAGTCACTCCATTTGATCCTTAGGAGACACAGTTCCTTGTATGGATAATTCAAGTTTTTCTTATTAGGTGGTTCACTTTCTAACTTAAGCCTTGACTCCTAGAAGATGCACTTTCTAGTCGAGTCATTCCACTTAACCCTTAAAAGATGTACTTTTTTGTTAGGTTATTTCAAGTTTTATTTTTTAGGTGACACACTTTCCAACTTAAACCATTATCTTTAGAAGATTTACTTTCGAGCTAGAATTCCTAGTTTTTGCTCTTAAAAGATGCACTTGTTGGTCTTGGTCATATAATTTTATTCTCAAGTTATGTATTTATTGATCAAAGTTTTGATTCACCTTTGTATTACGCATTTTGCAAGTAGTTGTGATTGGGTTTGAAACCCACAAAAGTTTTTTGATGATAAACAGAGGCAAAATTTAATTCATGTTACTTGGAACTTTACATTAGAACCCTCCTAGAAAATGAGACTTTATTGTTCTGGAAAATGAAATATTTCTATATCATAATCTTTGTTTAATATATTTTTTGTTCTAATTTTGATGTTGATTTCAGAAGCCCACCCAGAGAACAGGGTGAGGAAATTACAGGTCGGGATCCCGCCCGGAGAACAGGGTACAGAAATTGTAAGTCAGGAGCCTTCTTGAAGAATAGGGTAAAAAAAATTAAAAGTCAACAAGGTAAAGAAATTATAAGTCGGGAGACCACTTGAAGAATAAGGAGAATAAGTCGAAAGCCAATAAGGTGAACAAATTATAAGTCAGGAACCAACCTGGAGAATAGGATAAAGAAATTGAAAGTTAGGAGCCCACCTGGAGAGTAGGGTGATGAAATTGAATGTCAGGAGCCCTCCTGTAGAATTGGGTGATGAAATTGAAAGTCAAGAGCTCACCTGGAGAACAGGGTAAGGAAATTGAAAGTCATGAGCTCGCCTGGAGAATAGGGTGATGAAATTGAAAGTCAAAAGCCCTCCCAAAGAACAGGATAATGAAATTGAAAGTCAACAAATTAAGGAAATAGCAATTCAGGAGCCTGCCAAGAGAATAGGATAAAGAAATTAAAAGTCAAGCAATAAGGTGAAAAAATTGAAAGTCAACAGATTGAAGAAATAGCAAGTCAGAAGCCCACCTAGAGAATAGGGTGAAAATTTTCAAATTGAAGTTCAAAGTTCAGAAGTCCCACATGAAGAACATGGTCAATGTTCAAGTTCATCCCCAACATAAAATTTTGATGCAAAAAGTATCTGTTCTCAAAGTTCAACCCAAAGAAGATCATACCATTTATCACTTTTGAAAACATTAAAGACTCAAGTCAAGAGTCAAGAGAAACTGGATAGATTGGAATATTGTAATCTTAGTTATCTTTTTAACGTGTAATTTATATTTTTGATGTAACGACAGATCCATGGATCGGAATCTCGATGGAACCTCACACAAATCTCCAACTCGGTACGGTCTCTTTCTTTTTCAACCCTAAAAATACATATGAATTGATTCCCATCTAACCTGGGATAGGTAGGATACCCAAAATCAAGACTCGATTGCGCCCCGTCCTTCTGTTTCTTTCTTTTGAACAATGCTTGGGTCAAAATTTTGTTTCATTGTCTTCTTCTTTATTTGCAAACACTTTGTATTCATAAACAAAGAAAGGCATGATGTAGACACGTAATTTTGCCACTCTAAAAGTCAATTTTATCCATTTTCACCTAATCTTACTATACATCCCACTCTAGGTTATAATTTTTTGACAAAAAGAAAAAAATTAACCAATTAATAACAAAAATACCTACCCTAATATTCTTGAAAGTACCTCACCTTATAAAAACTTGACACATCACCCTACCCTAACCACCCCTATCCCACGTGTCCCTATAACCCCCTTAATTACATTTTTCTTCCCTATTTCTCCCTATAATAAAAATGGCACAACTCAAATACACAGATACCATACAGTACATACACCCTATAAAAGATTTCACTCATAGACCATTGCACACAAAGAATACTCACACACATTCACTAGATTGCTTCATTTTTCCATAAATAATAGATATACACTACCCACATAACTCACACCAGAACACACGGTAATTCACACACACACATCATACACTCACTGTTACACACATATAGAAACACAGAGAGGGAAAAATTAGAGAAATGAAAGAGAGGGCGTGAAGAAAGGCGAGAAAAATTGAGAAAATCGATAAGTGATAGTCTGTCCGGAAAAATACTTACTGGAGTCACTATTGGAAAGCACCTCCAATTACTACTTTGTTACACCGTCTCTGGAAAACTCTAAACCATCGATAGCTAAACCCCCAAACAACCAAATTCACCAAAACTGAACCGTTCTTATCGAAGAGCTACTGAAAAATGACGCTCATGCAAAATCCAATCTCCAACCAAGTATTGATATTTTTTTCTTTTAAAAATCACTTCGATAAACATAAACGACAAACCAGTTCCCAGAGAAGGAGAGGTTGAGGTCGGGATTTTTGGATCTAGATTCGAGTATTGGTCAGGGTCTCCTATCGGTGGCTTCGTTTGATATTAAAATTCAGGTTGAACAATTTAGTTTTATTAAAATCCAATTGAATCTTACATATTTTGTCTCGGGTGATTCGTTCAAATCATAAAATCTTTTAAGGTTCAATTCTTCTACTTTATTTCTTTCTATTTTTGTCTTAATATGATATGTTAGTGTTATGATCTATGTGGCTTGTATGTGGCAAGTGATGTGATTTTTTGATAATTGTGGTTGAATAACTCTAATCATCGTTGTTTGTTGGTTGATTCCATGTTGAAATCAATTAATTAATCAATAACTCTAATCATCGTTGTTTGTTGGTTGATTTCATGTTGAAATCAATTAATTAATCATTAAGTGAGAATGAAATTTGGGGTGAGATTGACATTGATAAAAGTGAATGTGAATTTGTTTTGATTCATTGTTAATGGTTTAATTTAGAATAAACATTGATGTTGTTGAATGCAATAGTACCATGATAGGTCAAAATTGATAGACAAATGGCAGGTTAGGTAGGCAAATTTAGGAATTGTGGATTGTTGAATATTTGTATGTTTGTCGAATGAATTTATTTTATCGTACAGAATTAAAATTGTATTCATTTGCCAGAAAATGCCCTGAGAAAAATTGTATTTATTCACCAAAAAATACCCCGACGTATTATTTCTTCAAAGGAGGATCGTGATCAAGGACCGAGGCATCGGGTAAAGCATAATTAGGATTGATGTAGGCTAGTTTAGGTTTTCATTTCAGCATTTTTATCTTTGGTCTGTATTAATTAGACTGGACACTATTTTTTGAGAATTTTAATGGTTTTGTTATTTGTTTTGTTGGTTTATACAATTCATAGTGTCATACTAGCCGATATACTCAATGAAGTGATCGTGGTCGAACCACAGGACCGAGGGATGCCTAATACCTTATTCTCCATCAACAAAATTTCTTAATCGGAATTCCTGTTTGTGGACTTATTTTAAAAGAGTCAACAATCATTTTGAAAATGGATTTTCAAAGGTGACTTGGCACACCAGATTTAGGCCAAGTGGTGACTCTAAATTTAATCACCAAAATCCTTTTTGAAACAAAATTTTCATTTTTAGTTACTTTAATAATAAAACCCTTTTTGACCTATAAATCATCTTTTTCGAGTGAAAAAGGGGTGTGACATCCAACATCTCCCTACCAGCTATATTTGTATAAGTGGGATATTAAGATTAAGCACAACACAAAAGCACAGAATCACAAGGAGAAGAAAGTTCACCGTCAGCTTACTTGAAGGAGATAACAGATTCCACTTGACAATATCCCTCAAGGAATCACAAGACGAATAACAAAATCCCATCCATTGGAGAACACAGCTGACAAAACAAATAAAAAATACCTAAGAGCATGAACAAAAAGCAATCAAAAGAGAATGGAAAGATCTTACTTCTGTAAGCTGAATGAAGTTCCATCTAGGTAAGCCATGGCACAGTGTATACCACCCATATCAAGAGAAGAGTGAACTAGAGATTGACAAAAGAAAACGTCTTTCATGTGGAGGCATAGGGAATAAGCTGAAAATGAGATTATCAATTTGGAAACCCTACTCAATTTTATATGTAATAGAGGGTCTTTGTTTTTGGGTTGGGTGGGTGATCTATTTAGAACTAGGCGTTTATTTTATTTTGTGTGTTTGCAGATGGATTGACCCATTGATGTTGGGCGTATTTATACGTCTAAGCACCATAACTTACCTATGTTTTAGCTAAGTTTTGAGAATAAAATACATAAGTCTTGCACTTTTAGTCTATTTTTAGTTAAGTGAGCTGACTTATGTGATTAGCATGCTTTTCAGGTACTAATGCGGAAGATTTCAGCACTTTGGGGACCTGTGGACAGCAAAGGAAAACTTCACATAAAAAGGAAAGCAGCTTTTGGACTGAATGTGCTGTATGGGAAATTTTTCCCCGGGGAAACTGAATATTTTTAAATAGTTAAGGATGCAGTAGCAATTTATTAGAAAAGGATGTTATTAAAAGCCTTATGGCTAAATTTTTAGGGATTATTCAAGAATTCAGATTCTGTATTAGTTTTGAAAACAAGAACGGACGACTTAGCTTGAGCACGAAGAGAGAGAAACATGTTTCTCTCTTAATTTCGCTAGTCATCTTCATCACCAAGATCATTCTAAGTTTTGGTATGATGAATATTTCTATGTTGATTTCTGTTTTATTCATGAGTAGCTAAGCTTGTTTGTTAGGGTTATGGAAACCTTGTAGTATACTCTCTATTGCTATGGGTTTTTGAATTTATGATATGTCACGCCACTTATATCATTACTCTCTTCATTTTGATTGAATTCTCGTGGTTGCAAACATAGGGAATGCGCCATTATAGCAATAACTTGTTCGATAGAAAAGTTACTATTTGGAAAAGAGAGTGTGATGAGAAATTAGGGTTTCCAACCTCTAATTTACACGTTAATGCCCTAGCAAGATTAACTTCTTGGAGAGTTCGTACAATTTGTTGTACACTTTAGATTCGAAAGAACTAAGGTGAATAAATCCTTGATGGTTGAAAGACACTTGGATTTAGAATTAGAATATGTCTCTCTATAAGTGCATGCATGCATAAAATCTGTATTACTCATAGTTAATAGAGCAGTAGAAGCTACAAGGTGGACATAACCCAAACTTATCATTCTCTGTGATCAAATATTATTACACATATCATCTCACTCGTTACACTAATAATATTATTGTGCACTTAAACTCAAACCCCCCTTATCTTGGAACCTTCGATCAACAGTCTAATAATAATCGCAATACTTAGTGACCATAGTATTCCCTATGGGATTCGACACCCAACCCAGTTGGGTTCTATATTTGACGGCGACCGCTTACACTTTCTAACGACAGTTGTAATTTGGGTGTATCACCCATTCATGTTCAGGCTATTTTGTTTTTTGAATTTTTGATTAATAAAACTCCCAAAATTAAACTAAAAAAATATATGGGACCATGGGTGATCCAAGAGGCACCAAGACCCAATAGTTTGTATTCGAAACTTATAAATATATTAAAATATTTGTATCGGAATCTAATAATTATCGTATATGACTTATCTTCACAAGAATAGATAAACTTTGTTATCGATTCTTCAGTCTTGAGGCAAAGCTGTGAGACACAGAGGCTTCTTCGGTGTCTGAATTCTCCTTAGATCACTTATCAAGCTCGTCTCAAGTTTCCTCCATCGTTTTGGTTCACTTCCAGCTTTATTTTTGTCTAAAACAGGTTACTCACATATTTTAGTTTAACTATACCACCATATCACGAAACATATAAAAAAAAAATTCAAAATTTAGCTAAAATATGGATAAAATGCAATATTTGGGTGTATAAATATGCCTAATATCAATCAACAATAATTGAGATTGAATATTTTTGTTGTCAATATCATGTAACCTCTCTTACTGCTATCTTAGTTTTAGAATTTACTAAAAATAAAAAAGATTTTGTTACACAATTCAAGTTGTAAATTCTTAGTACCTTATGGCATTTCTCAGATTCATCAACAATAATTGAGATTGAATATTTTCTTGGTACTCAATATCATGTAAACCTTTCTTACTGATATTTATCTTAATTTTAGGATTTAGTGAAAAGAAAAAGGAATTATTTACTCAATTCACATAAGTATGCCACAGAACTAAGTGTAGATGTTCTAGTCTTTTAAAATCAACAACACATTCTATACAAATGATCAACAAGAACAAATTTAATACCAAATGATTCAAGAATTGTTGTCTTCATGGACTTTATTTTCAACCTCATCGGGTATCAAAATACAAAACCATCTAAGGAAGAACATCATGTCTTCAGTTGCAAAATTAGAGAAAAAATCAATTAGTGGACAGAAAGTTAAGAAAATCTCATACGATGAACATCTCTCGTTGTTGTGGTCAGTCCCTATAGTATAACACCTAACTAAAAATGTATTGTGTTATTATTGTGAGTGTTGATATTAGTAGTAATTTAAATAATTGATGATAAATGATAAAATATCAGGATATTGCAGACAATAACAACAATTGTAAGCGGGATAAGCACACCATAACCTGCAGGGCATGCACTAAAATTTCAGTTATAAGTGTCTGTCAGTCTTGTTACACCAAAAGTTCGTAAGAATGTTTTAAGTATCAAAAATTCCATATTTAGCAAGGTAGGTCAAAAGTCATGTAACAACCACAAATCATTGCAAAGCGCATACAAACACATGCACTAAAAAGTCATTCTACAAAATAGCTAACATAAACGTATAACACAAACTGGATTAAACTACAATACCATCATATACCACGAATCAAGCTTGCACAACTTCTCTATGCTGGATATTTGCCCCTCCGTGTAATTTTCACTTGCTTGGGGTCTAGAACATGCACATAAATGTATAATTAAAGAAATGACATAACATTTTGAGACTTATAATACAAACCCAACTTCTAATGTCAAATTCATCGTCATTCTCTTTCCGTTCTAGGGCTTTTCCACTGTAATTCACCTAAGACTATAAGCTTCATGATTAAATTAGTGAACTAATGAAACACAAGGGTAATTAAAAGTTAATAATCAAAATCCATTAACTTATTCCTACCCCCCCCCCCCCTCCCCAGCACAAGCAATTAACAAAAATTTACCCTAAAACCCTCTTAAAATTTTGTAAAATAATAATTCTAAGATTTAATAATTAAATACGAGTTAACAGGGATGAATTTCACACCTTAAAGAAGCCAAACGAAGAATTTATGGTATATTTGGACCTAAATCTCCATTCATTTGGCCTAAAATAAGTTTTTGAAAGATAAATTATTTTGGAGAATTATATCATTAAAATTGTGTTTTAAGACTTGAATAGACTTAGTTATTATGGATATATTGGAATTCAATGTAATTCTGGGTATGACCTAGTTATCTTCTTATCACATTGTTTTAAACTATAATACTAAAAAACTGACTCTATCAATGTATGGGATAAAGGAATTAGAGTGGGAGGAGTGTATAAGGCCAAACCAGTGAAGGTTATATCATATGTTTGGGCTAAGAGGCTAGTGGGAAAGGGGTTTTCAGCATTTTTAGCTTATCTTCGTAATGTAGACACGGGGCCCCTTCTATAGAGTCAATCTTGATAGTCTTCAAATTTCATAATGTGTTTTCTTCAGACCTACTGAGTATGCCTACGGATAGCGATATCAATTTCTGCATTGACTTAGAGCTAAGTACTCGCCCTATTTCTATTCCACCTTATAGATTGGATCTAGTAGAGTTGAGAGAGCTCAAAACTCAACTGTGGGATCTACTTGACAAAGGTTTTATTCATCTAAGTTCTTCACCTTGGGGTTTTCCAGTCCATTTTTTAAGAAGAAGGATGGTAGTATAAAGATATTTATTAATTATAGAGAGTTGATTAAGGTTACCATCAAAAATAAATATCCTTTACCCCGAATAGATGACTTTTTTTTATCAATTATAAGGTGTGTCAATGTTTTCAAAAATTTATTTGAGATCGGGTTATCATTAGTTGAAAATTAGATCGGAGGACATACCAAAGGCAGCATTTAGAACTCGGTATGACCATTATGAGTTTATCGATGATATCCTTAGATTCATTTATTATTGTATTTATCGATGATATCCTTGTGTACTCCAAGAGTAAGGGAGAGCATACAGGTCATCTTCATATAGTCTTGGAGATTTTAAGGGAGAAGAGTTATTTACTATATTCTTAAAGTGTGAATTCTTGTTGTCTTCAGTTTTCTTTTTGGGGCATGTGGTTTCTGAAAAAGGGGTGATAGTGGATCCCCAAGAGATTGAGGCAGTAAAGAATTAAAATCGACCTAGTTCAGTGATTGAGGTAAGAAGTTTTAAGGACTTTGCTAGTTATTACCACAGATTTTTCAAGAATTCTTCCATCCATTGCAATGCACTTAACCAGGTTGGCTAAAAAAGAACTGCCATTTTTTTACTAGAACAATGTAAAGAGAGCTTTCAAAAGCTCAAGACTCTTTTGACTTCAACACCTATTATTTTATTATCGGTTGAAGGAAAGGAATTTATTGTCTTTTGTGATGCCTCACTACTAGTTTTGGGTTTTTTGTTGATCAAGGATAAGGATTTCATTACCTATGCTTCGAGATAGTTGAATCCTCATAAAAAAATAACCTAATCCAAGACTTAGAGTTGGCAACGGTGGTGTTTGCATTAATGCTTTGGAGATACTATCTTAATGGTGTCAACTATGAGATCTTCACAAATTATCATAGCCTGTAGCACGTATTTACTCAAAAGGATTTGAACCTAAAGAAGCGGAGATAAATGTAATTATTAAAGGATTATAATGTGAGTATTTAGTATCAATCGGGTAAGGCTAATATGGTGGTAGATGTATTTAGACAAAAAGCTGTAAGTATGAGTAGTTTATCATATTTTAGGGTATCCAAGTGACCATTAGCAAGAGAGTTTCAAACTCTAGCATCTCTAAGAATAAAGTTTGGGGTCTCGAACAGGGGTGGTGTGCTAGCTAGTGTAGAGGTAAATTCAATATTTGTGGCATAGATTAAGGTTGTAACGCCCCAAGACTACCCCCTGGATGTCACATGATGCTTATAACCACAAGTAATCCTAAGCTAACCCATGGTACTGACATAATTCGTGAGCAACTGAATAAGTACATAAACTGGAAATAATAAGCGGAAGAAGTGTCTTTAGATGAACTTGTTCAATATAATAATGTTCAAAAACTTACAACAATGGTTATACAAAGGAAACTAAAACTGAATACATCAACTCTGACTGACTATCTATGAAGCCTCTACTAATACTGACTATAGGTGGTCGGGACATGAAACCCAGCAATCCCTAATCAATATGACTTAATAAAATTATAATACTAGAACTACAGTTGACTCGAGTCCTCGAATCAAAAGAACTGATCACCTACTAGCTAGAAACTCTGAGCTGTTTGGCCCTGATATATGGGTTACAACTGTACCTACATTATGAAATAATGTAGCCACATAGACGTATATGTGGTTAGTACTTCTAGAATATACTGAGTATATTGGGGTAAATGCAATAAGTAAAACTAAAACTGAATATATTTTCAAATTATGATGCTAAGTGTAAAAGGACTCACCTTGACCGTGAATAAAACTAAAAGCTGAAATATCATAAAAACATGAATAATTAAGCATAATCTGATAAGCTTAGTGAGTTATTACACTTCATTTCTAAAATATTTACTTTTGTTTTCTTTGTGGTAGATTTTTATAACCAAAATAAACCATGTGAACTATCACGTAATCCAACATCTTACCCACGTTGAGGGGAGTTGTTCAACCCTTGCCATTGAAATAGTACCTTAACTTAAGTGATCACTAAACTTCATCCATATTGGAAAACTAAAGGGACACTCTCTTGAGAGGCCCTTAAATCTATGGGGGTATGTAGTTTCCGGAGAATAGGATGCGCTAACCCACATTCTCCTTTCGGTGATAAATACTACTTCCAAAAAATATACTTATATGCTCATACTTAGGAAATCCACTTTAAAATATCATAAGGTTTTTGATAAGTAGTTAATTTACCACTCAATTACACTAAACAGATACACACTACTATGATTTAAAGATATAAGTGAGACAAATTGGTTACTAAATGCACTAATTTCCATATTTTGCAGGCATACAAGTTAGGAGGATGAAAGATATGAATTGAGTTGAAATGGACTAAAAAGAGGAAAAAAAATACAGCTGGAGGACCTGGAGTAGGAACAAGTATCAGTTATCGTGATCGTGGTCTATGGGCTGCAATCGCGGTTAGTCAAGAAGGTAAAAAGATTGTGATCACAGTGTCCTTACCGCAATCACAGTAGCTGCGATTGCGGACAACCTTCTGCGATCACAGATAAATGAGAATCTTGCCCATGGGTAATTTTATCATTTTACCTAGCCGAACCCAATTTCTCTTGTAGGCATAAACACTTTCTGTTTTGGTTGTTGCACACTATTGAGACATTTTTTAATTTGAGGTATAAACCCTAAATTAGGCAAGTTTTGTAATTGGATTTGGATACTTTGATATTAGTATTTGTGAAGAATGGATGCTTTGAACAATCCTTATGGTATATGTTTCTTTATTTTCTTCATGAGTAGCTAAATATTTTAGTCTTGGGATTATATTGAACTAAGGTACAATTGTGTTTGGTTGATGATGTCTTTGTATTATGTTTATTTGTTGATTATAGATTCCACTATTGCTTGGTTTAAATAGTTGGAATTTGTAGGTGAAAACCCCAAATACCCAAAATGGGTTTGTTGGGTGAAAACCCCAAACTCTTGAAAGCTCTTACCATCCTTGAAAGAGGGATGCGGGTGAACTGTTGGGAACCCATAGTTTCCTTGAGGGCTATAGGGGGGCAAAGCAATAGTGGACAATTATGAGTATAGCCTACTTTCTTTTGCCATCTTACAAATAAAGGTAGATAGAGAGTAGGTTATGTCATGGGGATCTTCCTAGAAATAGGGATGCCCAATTGAGGTTTTGGGTGGCTTTTATTGATACACTTATTAGGTACCCGAAAGAGTCAAGGAGTGACATCCCTGATGCCTTGTTGACAAACTAGCCTCAAGGACTATTAACCAATCCTACCATGTCATCAACAATTAGAACTTATACCAAACCATCATGATCCCCTACACAACTTGCCCTTAGGTAGACTAATCCCAAGATCTCTCCAAAATTAAATCTTAAAATAAATAGTGTTATCATAGTGTGTTGCTTGACTTGATATTGATAAGATTCTATTCTAAACCAACCAACCAACCCCCCCACACACACACACTTTACATTATGTGTTTTACATTGTGTACACTTCGGGTATCTTTTAAGTAATTTTGACACCCATAGGACTTGAATCTAAATCTCGCTCCTCGTGGATTCGACCTTAATGAAAGTTGAGCTACTGACAATGACCGTCCTCTACCACATTAGATGGTATAAGTGAGTTTTATTAAAATGGCGTCGTTATCAAGGAGTGAAATCTAGATTTTATTTGTGCGGTATTGATTTTTACATAGGATATACCTGTAGTGGTTTTTATTTATATTGGTTGTTGTTTTTTATTATTGTATAGGTGATCATAGTGTACACGGAACAATGAGTGACAATGCTAGTCACGTTAGGCCTTTCGATGGACCTCTTGATAATAAGGGTCAACTCAATGATGTTGGTCGTTCAAGTGTCATTTATATCCCACCTACTAATAGGAACGGTGTCTTTTATGTCACAAGCGTCATGTTGCACATGTTACAAATGAAGGGACGTTGGGGGGCAAGCTTATGAGGACCCCAACCTTTATTTGAAGAATTTTGTAGAGGTGTGTGCACTATTTGATATTGCACACATAACCCAAGAGTCTATCCATCTACACCTTTTCCTATTCTCTTTAACGGTTGAGGTGGTATTATGGCTTCGTTCTCTTTCGGACGGTTCAATTACTTCATGGGACGAAATTACCGTGGCTTTCATTGAACGGCATTTCCCACCTTCAAAAATACTCCAATTGAGGGATGAGATAATTAATCTTAGGCAACTGAATGGAGAACCCTTGTATAAAGTATAGAAAATATTTAATGGAAAACTAACGCAATTTCCAAACCATGAGGTCCCATAGAAGATGCTTCTCTGAATCTTCTACTGGGCACTTGATCCACTCAATAAAACCATAGTGTACAATGCAGTGGGTGGCTTCCTTGTAAAGTTGCATTATTATATGGTGATGAATTTGCTTGAGGAGGTTACCAAGGAAAATAGGGGGTGTCATACCCGAGATGCCGAGGTGCCTAAGAGTCATCACACTACATCCTTGGATGACAAGGAATAAAAAAAATAAAATGAGGAAAGAGAGGAAAATATGGAGAAGATGATGACTCAATTAGAGCTTTTAAAAAAACGTGTGATGGGTGCCCTCTCAAAAGTGGAGAATATCGTGGCATCGAAAGCTTATGAGGATGAGGAGGAGGCTAAAAATCTCAATAAGGATATTCGATACTTTACAAACTATTTGGGGGGTTCCCACCTCACCTATTAAAGGCAAGGTGGGAATCAAGGTTAGACGGATCATGATTGCGATAGGGATTAGAGAGATAAAGAGTGTGACTATCAGTGCTATGTGCCCCCCATGATCAAGTAGTGAACAAAGATCCAAGCTCCATCGACCCTGACAAATTCAAAACTAAAGATGTCTTAGCGAGAATTTTGATGAGGGTAGAAGATATGGACAAGATGGTTCATAAGCTAAAAGGAGATTTTTCACAACTTAAACAAATTGTGGTGTCCCATTTTGCCTTCATTAAGTAATTGGAGACCCAAATCGAGCAAATTTCCACCCAAATAAATGCTAGGCCAAAGAGTGGTCTTCTTAGTGACACTATTGTAAACCCGAAAAATGATACTCAAGGTTTAGCAATAGTCACTAGGAATGGGAAGAACCATGGTGATCACTTGAAAGAAGATTTGGGTAAAAAGGTGTCTAAGGTTAAGTCAAAAAATGTGTCACCAAAATCTCAAGAAGAAGAAAAAGATAATGAAAAGGAACCGGTGGAAGTTGATAAAGAGGTGGTTGAAAATGAGAAACTACAAAATGATGTGGTGCCTATAATCTAACTCCCTCCCCTATTTCCTCAAAGGCTTCATAGAAAAGAGGAGGGTGACAAACTTAAGAAATTTATGGCCAAGCTTAACAACTTCTCAGTCAATATTCCATTGCTTGAAGCAATCCAAGAGATACTGGGATATGCTAAGCTTATTAAGAAGTTGATGTCAAAGAAAAAGCTCATCTAAGGTGACACAATCGAAGTCACCCATATTTGTAGTGCTATCATGAGTAGCAAAATTGCAAAAAAGAAGGAAGACCCCAAAGCTTTTATCATCCCTTGCACCATCGGAATGCATATGTTTTTGAAAGCTCTATGCGACCTCGGCGCGAGTATAAACCTCAACCCTTTTGTCATTTATAAAAATCTTGGATTGGACACCCCAACTCCAACATCTATGAGACTTTTAATGGTGTATCAGTCTATCAAGAGGTCGGTCGAGATTTTGTTTGATGTTCTAGTCGAAGTGGACAAATTTATACTTTCGGTGGACCTCATGGTTTTAGATTGTGAAATGGACCAAGAGATTCCCATTATTCTTGGTCGAACTTTCTTAGCCATCAAAAGAGCCATTGTTGACTTGGTGTTTGGTGATATGAGGTTTAGAGTTCACGATGATGAGGTCTCCTTTCAAGTATGAAAAACAAAGAAACAACTCATGGAACTTTAAGTGATATCGGTGATTGATGTTTAAATCAAATAAATGAATGAGGGGCCTTGAGGACCCAACTTAAGAAAGAAGAAAGACATCGTTCTACGATGTAAACTAAGGTGCTATGTGGGAGGCAATCCATAAATGCCACAAAAGTGGCTCATATCTTTTATTTTTCTTTTTGTAGTGTAGATTTTGGTTTTATCAATTGAATAACCCATTAATTTATGGCGCTATATAGTGTGGGATGAGATTGACAAGGGGAAAATGTGAAATTTTTCCATATTGAACTGAATAGAGGAAAATCTATCCAAATGTGAATTAAGCTGAACACAGTAAAACAAGGGTGTAGAAATGACCCCAGTTACCTTGGCCGCAATCGCAGTCACCCGCATGTCCACGATCGCGGCCCTCTGATCATTATCATGATCACACCATTTATATGACCATCTGAATCCTCATTTCCCCCACACTTTCCTCTCAATTTTTCTCTCTAATTGGGCCTATTTCTGACCAAATTTTGAGCATTCCAACATTATACTTTCATCCCTCTTACATCATTAATTCAGTAGGTGCCTTGAATCCATGCTTTGGTTATTGAGAATGGGTCATAGAATACATGTTATAAACAAGGCCTAAAATTATGATTTTCATGCTTAAATACTTAGTCAATTGTACTTGTTTGGTGTTTAGCTGCTAGAATATGGTGTGCACATAAGTGGGGAAGTCTTGAGTACCCAAATTGTACGTGAAATTGAGAAAAATAAAAAGTTCACACCAAGTGCTTGATAAATTTCCCAAATGAGTACTCGTAAATGGTTCTTACATTCAAGGGCATGATCGAGTACCTAGTAGTCTTTTCCAATGGTTTTAGTGTAGATTCCTGTTATAGAACATGCTTTGCGCTTAAAATTTGAATTTTTGGACATTGAAAAATTGGTTTGAAATAGGCCTCAGATACCACAATCGTGGTAATGCTATCGCGACTCTATGGCTTGCGATCGCACTAACAAGGCTGATTTTTTATCTGGGCCAAAAATTCTGCACTTCAAATTTTTGTTCAAACACCACCAAGTACCCACCCATGAGTTTTATTGGACAACAGAGCATACTTTGTGCATTTAAAGATTGATTATTAATGTTGTTGTGTTGTATTTCATTTTTCAGGATCATATCATGGAGGACAATGACCGAATCCGATTTATGGCACCTGAGTGCCACACACTCTACTACGGAGATCTTCTAAGGATAAAGTTGCTCCAGGAGAGAGGAATTTTCTTGGATAAAGTTCCAAAAAAGTTTTCATCATTTTATGACAGGCGGCAATGTTTTGCCTCAGATCCTTGCAAGCCTAATGAGAAATAGGTCTGTGAGTTTTGCGCTAACCTTAGCATAGTATATTTTCTGGACTCATCTAACATGATTATTAGGATTCAAGGGAAGGAGGTATAATGGGTTGAAGAAAATCAATAATATCTATGGGCTCCCAAATGCAAATATGGGTGAGTTCGATGAAAAAGGGTGTGACCTGAGAAATTGGTTGGTAGAAAGACTTCGCCATAAAAAGGAAGTCGCTTGGGCAGAAACTAAGAGAAATATCTCTATGAATGACTTCACTATCAAAGCTTAAATTTGGTTGAACATGATATGTAGCCGAGTCTCCCCTTGCACCTACATAACAATAGTCCCAAATTTGTAGGCTTGGATGGTTTCTTGCATTCTAGATGGCATTCCTCTGAATGTTGGTAAGCTCATGGTTTCTAACATAAAATTCATCAATAACCAGGGTGGTATGCATCTTTTCTTTCCCTCTTTGATTTCTGAGCTTTGTAAGAGAGTTGGGGTTGAGGAGTACCCTAGAGATACTTAGGTATGCCCTGGCACCCCCATCTATCCTTTGAAAATTCAAGGTAAGAGTGCACCAGGTAAAAGTAAGAAGAGGAAGAACGACTTAGGAAAGTCAACATGTAAGGATCCTGAGTCTTGTAGGCCATCCACCACTAGGCCTCTTAAGGATATTGGGGTTGATATTGTTGCCATCAAGGATCTTATGTCAGGTTTGCCCCAGGGTTCAGGAGAGCCATCTACCACTCACCACTCATATGTGTCCTGATCTGACTATGAGAAGTATAGAGAGGACTAGAAAAAGCGGGGAGCTACCATTGCTAGGCTTGAGAGAGCCTACTCATCCTTGGCATCATCACATCGTGATCTACAGGCCTCGTATGTGAAGATAGTAAAAAGGATAAGAAGAAAAATATGTTCTTTAGAAAGATGTTGGAGGGGGTGAAGGGACTGTGGAAGGTCTTAAAACCCTGTGATAGACTACCTTCCTCCTGAGTGAAAAGTGATGATGAGACCCCAGTTAAATTATTCAACCTTGGGATGCTGATAATGATGAGAGACTGGGAGTGATAGCTGCTCCTGATGCGGTTTTAGGGAGAACCCTTATCTCTCTTATTTCTTGATTATTTATGCAGTGAGGACACTGCTACCTTTCTAGTTGGGGATGCCTGTCTCTATATTCATTTGAATTGGGCTTGTATTATTGATATTTCTAGATGCCTTTTTGTTCTTTTAGATGATTGTTATTTTTATTTGGGTTGTAATATTTGGGCACTCTGACGGTGCCTAAAATTTGCATGGATTAGTTATTTTGTTCTTAGATTTCTAATTTATCTTTATTTTACTTATGGCAATATCGAACGAGATTTTCCCTATGATAGATTGAGTGACAACATTCTTAAGTGAAAAGCATTGGGATTAGGTTTTGAGCCATAGATGCAGGGAAATTCTGAGTACCTGTGGCATCAAGGTCATAAATGCAAGGAAAGTCCGAGTACCTATGGCATTTTAAATTTGGGATCATACTTATGCCTATAACGAAGTCTGAGTAGCCATATGGTTTACCTGTATGAAAGACAAAATATGAGATGAACGATTGGGTTAATGTCATATTTAGAAAATTGTGTGTGGTGCAAATGCAAAGCAAACACCCTCTCCATCCAAAATTTTTTGAAAATCAAGGGCATGGACATGAGCGACCTTGTAAGAATTCTCTTTCTCTTTTTGTGACTCCAAATATTTTGGCTTGTGAAAAGTGGTAGATACTCCATTTTATCTCTAGCGGGGGGGAGGGGGGTAATTGAGCCTCCTTGGCGAATTTGCATGCCATGTGTGGTGAACTTATTTGTCCAAATCTCATGTCTGCTTGTACCATCTAGAACTTTCCCCATTAGTATCTCAAGGCTAATTTTAATTATATTTTGTTGGTGAGATGATCCTAGGCCATCTTTATGACATCGAAAATCCACTTTAGCCTAAAAAATCTACCCTTGCATAGATGTTATCCCTGGTTACCTACTTTAGTCCTTTGGACCTTTCTTTGGCAAACACATTGTAAACTGTGAGCCTTTAAATTCTTATCCCTCTTTTGAAACCTATCCTCCTTGAACTAAAAAAATACAAATTGAGGCTAAAAGCCTAAGTTAGGGTGGTAAAGATTGGAAGAGGTAACTTTGGGCCACGAAGTTGTAAGTGAATGCCTAAGAGCTTAAGCATTAAAAGCAATTGAGTAAGGAAAATAAAGGACCCAACATAGAAAAGAAATACATGAAATATGCAAGAGAAAGAAATGAAAAGAAAATGGGTGAACCAAGGAAATAAAAGTAGGCACATTTGTAAAGGAAAGAAGTGGCCCATGGTCAAATGTTGGATGGAATTATATGATGTAGATGTTCAAGGAGGGCGGAGCCATCTTGTTCCTAAATAATATCCTACCATACCCCAAACCTACGTAACAATCTCAAAAAGCCCTTTGTGATTTCCAACCAAGTATATTCATTATAGTGGTAATTGAAAATAGGGGTAAGCCTATGGCATGGTACTTGTTAGCATCGAGCATTCTTGAGAGAGAAAGAGTGTTCCGCACTTAAATTCCTTGTTGCATATTTTATTACTTGGTGTGTGGAACTTTTTATCTTGTGAGGAGCCATGTAAAAAAGTTGAGGTAGGAGATTTTGTCATCTCCTAAAAGATGAGGCAAAAGGATTATAATATAGTTGAGGTAAAAAGTGAGTCATTTCTAGAGTATTAGTGATTCTTGCATGGTTATTCTTTAGAATCTTTTTCATCTTTGAAAATTGCATTTTATGTCGAGGGGTGTCGTTAAAATAGTTTTGCCTGTGTATGAAGAGATATTTGTAGTAGTAATCAAGTTAAAGTCGGTGTGATCACTAGGTAATAAAATTTTGGCATACATGTGCATTGTCTCATGGTAAGAAGTAGTGTTGCTTGAGGACAAGAAAAGTTTTAAGATGGGGTGTTATTGAGTGGTCAATTTACTACTCAATTGCACTAAACAATCATGCACACTACTATGATTTGAAGATAAAAGTAAGACAAATTGGTGATTAAATGCACTAATTTTCACATTTTGCAGGCATACAGGTTAGGCGAATGAAAGATGTGGATTTGAGATGAAATGGACCAAAAAGGGTAAAGAAGTGCAGCTGGAGGACCTGGAGTAGGAACAAGCCTCAGTTACCACGATTACAGTTTGTGGTCCACGATCGCGGTCAGTCAAGTAGGTTAAGAGATTGTTATCGTGGTGTCCTTACCACGATCGCGGTAGTCGCAATTGCGGACAACAATCTACGATCGCAGCTAAGTAGGAATCTTGCCCATGGGTAATTTTTTCATTTCACCCAGCCGAACCCCATTTTTCTTATAGGCTTAAACCCTTTATCTTTTAGGTATTGCACACTATTGAGATATTTTTGAATTTGAAGGATAAACCCTAAATTGGGCAAATTTCATAATCGAATTTGGAGACTTTGATTTTAGTATTTGTGCAAAATGGATGCCTCGAACAATCCTTATGGTATATGTTTCTTTATTTTCTTCATGAGTAACTAAATCTTTTAGTCGTGAGATTATGTTGAACTTGGGTGATGATGTGTTTGTATTATACTTAGTTATTGATTATGGATTTCACTATTGCTTGGTTTAAATAGTTGGTATTTGTGGGTGAAAACCTCAAATACCGAAAATGGGTCTGTTGGGTGAAAACCAAACTCTTGAAAGCTCTCATCATCCTTGAAAGAGGGATGTGGGTGAACTGTTGGGAATCCATAGCTTCCTTGAAAGAGGGCTATAGGGGGCCAAAGCAATAGTGGACAATTGTGAATATAGCTTACTTTCTTTTGTCATCTTAGAAATAAGGGTAGATGGAGAGTAGGTTATATCATAGGCTTCTTCCAAGAAATAGGGATGCCTAATTGAGGTTTTGGGTGGATTTTATTGATACACTCGTGAGGTACTCGAAAGATTCAAGGAGTGACATCCTTGATGCCTTGTGGACAAACTAGCCTCAAGAACTCATAACCTAGACTACCAGGCCATCAACAATTAGAACTTATACCAAACCATCATGATCCCATGCACAACTTGACCTTAGGTAGAAATAATCCCAAGATCCCTCCAAAATTGAATCCTAAAACAAAAAGTATTATCATAGTGTAATGCTTGACTTGATATTGATAAGATTCTATTCCAAACCATCTCTCACCCACCCACCCACTTTACATTATATGTTTTATGTTGTGCAAACTTTGGGTATCTTTTTAGTAATTCTGGCACCCATAGGACTCGAAATCTAAATCTCGCTCCTTGTGGATTCGACCTCAACGAAAGTTTAGCTATTGACAATGACCATCCTCTGCCACTTTAGATGGTATAGGTGATCGTTATTAGGTTTATAAATTGAAAACAATTATGTTTCTCTTTACTTAAATCATATTCATGAGGAAACTTATGGATTTCATGTCTTATCTTAGATTAAATGATCAAGCTGGACTTTAATCATCCAGTAATACTTGTAACTTGAGCTTATAAGCTTAAACTTCTTGTAAACTCAGTATCTTATTCTTGAACTTGAAATCATTCTTTATCTCATGGAGACTTCATATCAAACTATCAAGCTCAATGCTTAAAATTCAAATCTTTTATCAATTCATCAAATTTCTTATCAAAATAATGAAATTCATCTTATAATAGTAATCGTGTGAGTAATATCATGAATAAAGGTTAATTGTTGTGTAAACTGAACTTTAAATCAGATGATAAAGCAATAATCTAAAAAATATGAAAATTTGGGTATGAACCCTAATTGAAACCACATAAATCAACTTCAGAATCAAAGCTTTTGGGAAGCATGATGAAAGATTATCCTTTCTCAAACACCACATACTTGATTACTTTCGATTCCTTAATTGAAGTTTTGAGGATTTGAACTTGGAGATAAAGAACCCTGATTTCTTTCTTTGGAAGAAAAGAAAAATCACATGTTTTGGGAATATTTTTGGATTTTTGTTGAGAATGAGAAATTTGGGGTTGTTTTGGCTTTTTATTCAGCCTTAAAATAGCCTAAATGACGTAGTTTTGGGGTTAAAAGAGTGGGGAAAGACCAAAGAAATCCTAAAAACCGTCTGGAAGTCGTATGGAAGTAGTCCCACCGACTTAGGTCGCGACTCGTACGGTCTAGCTATGAGTCCTGATTTGAGTCGTAGTCAAAAACCCATTTTCAGCTTTTACTTCCCAGATTACAACTCCCAACAACCCGTAATGAGACATTACGAGTCGTAGTCTGGGCAGCCTTGACAGTGCTTTAGTATTTTGGCCCTAACTTTTTACCCCAACATTGGATTAAGGCAAAATCAGTGTCATTGGAAAGATAATTCAATTATATATATGTTGGTATTCTTGATCTCATAAATTCTTCGTTTACCAAAAGTAATGCTCATTTGAAGATGACTATAATTATATACATCACAAGAATTTAATCGCTAAGGGATGTCGTGACTTGTCCATAAGTTAGGAGCTATTTGGGGCCTTAATATATGTCCAAATAACTTATAAACTATCAAAACATGATTTTTGATTATTCATTAACTTAAATCATGGTTCAAATATTGTCGTTATTAAAATGGATTTTTTTAAAAAAAATGAAATCGCGATCATCAAGGTTTAGCACCTTGATGTAGAGGGCCTGGCTTGGTCCTTGTCTTGCCCATTCATTCGATGCAAAAAACAGATGGAAGAGGGGGGCGAAGACCTGACCTCTAGCTAGTACTAAATATCGTCAACTGCAATCTGCAAAAGATATGGAACGGAACCTATATACCTTCCATACATGCTATATATACAAGAGATCAACTAACAACAAAGTTATTCTTGTCATATCTTCTTATGCTAGGAAGCTGGCATTTGTCTAGTTGAAATTACCCCTTCAATTGTCTCGGTAGTTGATGATAAGAGGAGCAAAAGGTACTATTTCCACGAGTTAATAATTATTTAGCAGAAAAAAATCAGCAACACCATTAACTTCCCAGAAGCAGTGATAAAATGGTGATGTCCTCGTCTTCCATGGCTTGGATAGTATCTTCGACGACTCTTTTGAGCTTGAGATTAGTGGTCTTTGTTTTTAAACATTTCCACAATTATAAAAGAGTCTAATTCCAACTGAATCTTATACCCCACTTCCTACAAAATGATAATTGGCATTACTTGGAGAATCGATTGATGTACAATGTTATTAGCCTTCACATCCCACCAATTGTTGAGAGCTCCTCTGATGTTCCAGTGATTGTGAGAGATACCAAGTGGAGATCCAAAAATTTCCATAGATGTTCAGTAACCTCACCTTCAGTAAAGGCTTGGCCGATGGAGTCATGTACAGTAATTTGACAACAAAAAACATCTGGATGTAGATTGTCTACACCAAATCTGGAAATTGCTTCATTAAAAGGTACTTTTCCAAGGGTTCTAAAATCATGATTAACTATTGAAATTATCACGTAAAAAATGTAAATGAAGGGCAAAATTATAAAAAAAAAAAAAAATCAACAACTCACTTAAACATTGAACATTAGCTAATTTTGAACATTTAAAGAAAACCAAAAATTCATGGACTGGAAGGAGTATTAATACAGCTAGTGGACAGTAATGAACAGAAAAAAAAATATTAATACAGCTAGTGGACAGTAATGAACGAAAAAAAAAAACAATGTGCTCGTAGTTGTTCCTTAAATTCTGCTAGTTATATTCCATTTTTGACTAGGAAAGTTGACATCTTAACAACATAAGACTAGTACTAACAAATCCCCAAAATTAACATTTCCATTAAGATCCATATATGTTTATCATTAGCAATATTTGTATGATACTCGTATCTTCTGCTAATTCTTGTTTCCAGAGGCAGTATGGCCTAAGGAGCCATAGATAGGAGACTGGGGGAGACTATGAGGCGACACCATAGTCAGCCTGCAAAACATACATAATCATAATGAGCTGTGCTACATTTCAAATCAATAGAGTAACATTCTCAAGGTGCACAACATCTAGTTCCCTTATCAGTTATCAATATTATTGTTATTACTCTTCTCCTATCTTGTTCTTCAATTTTAATATTATTTGTTGCTTCCTTTGCTTCATTATTATATTATTTGTTGTTGCTAATGTTCTCTTTTTCGGATTTTTCGTTCCTATATTTGTTTTACATACTTAAACTTTATAAATTAATTATTATGTTCTACTAGAGTCGAAGTTATTTGAAAACAACATCTCTATCTTCATAAGGTAGGGATAAAATTATGTACGCCCTCCCCAAAACCCACTTGTAAAATTACATTTGATATATTGTGTTATTAGATTTTCATGTGTAGATTAATATCCTCAAACCCAACTAAACATGGTACAAATTACCATTGTGGCTACAGAAAAAAAAGCATGTTTTGACTACTCAAATAGTCTGGTGAAATAAGTTAGGTAGGCATATGCACAAGAATGAAACCGACGCCTGGTTTAATATGAGATTCCGCCAAATCATGTGAGCACCGAGGTGTTTTCCTCATGATGAAATATAGCACCAAATCAAATGTGGTTCTCATATTACAACAACATACCTACTGTAGTTTCACATAATGGGATTTGAGGAGCATAGAGTTTAAGTAAACCTAGATTCTAACTCAGAGGTGGAACGATTGTTTTTGATAGACTCCCGAGTTCTTCTCATAATTACCTAATTCAGATTTTCTATGTGGAACCAGAGGTGATCAGAGCAATTCCCAAAACCCAACAGTTTTTATCCAAAAATTAATAAATATGTTAAAATACTTTCATGTGAATCTAATTATTATTGTATATGACTTGATATCACGATACGAATCCATTAAGTTTAAATTCTGGTGTGCTAGCTATACTTTGTGGGACATGAATATTTAGCTAAGTGAAAAAGTTCCATTTACTCCATATTTGAGAGTCCTAACACCTAACAAAGATGGCTATATTTCAAAGAAATTTATACCAATTAAAGTCGTAGAAATTCAACCTTACGAGAATGAATACGTTCATATGACTCTTTAGGGATCATTTGATTGGTGGAATAAGATAGATAATGATAGTTTATGGGTTGGAATAATATTCCATGAGATTATTTATCCAATCTCTATATGGATAACTTATCATATTATTTTACTAAAATAGTGAAATTTAAATAATCCTAGAATTAAATACTCATTTCAAAAGAAGAATATACTAATCCCGTGAAATATTCTGAAATTAGTATTTTTATTCCACCAACTAAACGACACCTTATTTTCTCTTTAATTTATATATTTTTTATATGGACAAACCGGGTGTGTGGCTGTGCAAAAAAAAAATGTTGTGCAGATATAAAATCCCTAGGTTTATGATGAGAGTGTCAATTGCTAAGTTAATAATGTGCATATCAGCAAATCAAAAATGTAATTTACACTACTGAAAATTACTCCTATGGCAACGAACTTTTTGGCGAGGTTACCAAAGCATTGCAATAGGTGGTCTATTGCGACGGTTGCAAGTGTTGCCATAAATAATTGTTCTATTAGCTATAATTTTACACTATAACCGTTGCATTTGACAATAAGCGTTGCCATAGATAAATAAAATAAGTTATAGCAACGCTTATTTTTTTCCTCTATTTTCACTAAAAATTTGATAAGTCCGCCAAAAAAGAAAACCTAAGACTACTTCTGTCTCTTCCCTCTTAGCTTTTACTTCCCGTTCTCTCTTAGTTTCACTATTAGCTCTCAGCTTACTGAACCTTTAAAAAAATATTTTACTATGATTAGGGAACCAATCGATTAGGGAATCAATCGATTGCTACGACAATCAATCGATTTGGGAATCAGCTTCTCTTCGCTACAATCGCTACAACAACAATCAATCGATTAGGGAATTGGCTTCTCTTCGCTACAATTGCTACAACGTCAATCAATCGATTAGGAGAATCGGCTTCTCGTCACTGCAATCGCTACAACGATAATCAATCGATATGGGGATTCGGGTTCTCTTCGCTACAATCGCTACAATGACTACTATTTGGTAGTGAGCTTTGTGGGATTTACTGGTGCCGCTTCGAAAATCGATTTACTGGTGCAAGAAATATTCAGACCGAATTTGCACTTCAATTTCTCTCAAATTTGCACTTCAATTGCTTCAATTTGGGGATTTTAAGGTTAGTGTATTTTTCTTCATCTTTGACCTAATTTTTGGGGATTTTGAGTTTTTCTTCTCCTTTGAGAACATTTCAATGCTGGGTTCATTTGATTGCGTGAACATTGGTAAAAACTGTAATAAGAATGCGTCCATGACTTGGTAAATTTTGATTGCTAATGATTTTTATGTTACCATTAGTTAGTTTAAACTAAGACAACTCATATTAAGTGAAATTTTGGCTATTGATGTAACAAAGTTTCAGGCTTTCTGCTACTGTAGTAATAATGTGTCCATGAGTGTCAAAATTGAATGCTTGGTAATGAAAGGAAGAAGAAATTGGAAAGAAGGTTGGTTACATGGTAAAGAAGTTTGGATGGGGTGAAACTTATGCAATGAGAGAAGTATGAAGAAATGATTCATATTTCGTTGTAAAAGATTAGTTTTTAAGTAATTCATGTTAATATGGTTATGGCATACACGAACTAGTTCTTTTTGTCATACTCAATGTTCTTTGATAATCATAAAAGCAAATGTACTCCAAACCAATTTTGATAATATTAGTTTGACGCCAATATTTATGGTCTAAGAGGAAAGGAAAGGAAAACCTGGTGCACAAAGCATCCCACGCTAGTAAGGTCTAGGGAAGGGCCGCATGGCAAGGGGTGTGATGTTCAAATGAAAATAATGGAAAAAAAGGTTTACTGTCTAACGAAATTTATGATCTCAGATGTCATTAGAATGTTGTTATTGACTGCAGACTACATCTCTATTGCATATCGATGCTTGTTGCTATCAACTACAGACTACTATGCTGCTGAAGCTGTTGCTTAGCTTACAGTTGTTGGAGTGAACTTTTAAAAGAATTAATATCTCCATGTTCCTTGGATGGACTAGTCATGTTAACCTCTTTAATTTTGTTTCTACTAGAGTCTAGTTGTTGCTACTCCATATCATTTATAGGTTACTAGAGTCTA
Organism: Capsicum annuum; assembly: GCF_002878395.1. NCBI lineage: Eukaryota > Viridiplantae > Streptophyta > Magnoliopsida > Solanales > Solanaceae > Capsicum > Capsicum annuum. The sequence goes on from NC_061111.1 coordinate 74,792,808, forward strand.
CAATAGCTTCTTTACTAATCTCTATTTCTGCTTCAGGGATATTGCTAGATGAGTTATAATTTTTTCTATTTTCCTTAATTATGGATTGTTGATGTTGCATATCATCCTTAGGGACAATTTGTTCCTTATCTTCATTGTGAATCATTGTTGTATTTTCTATCAACCTATTACTTTTTGCATCTTTTACCTCAATGTCACTATGCTCCTTAACAAGTTCTTTTCATTACTCTCTCTGTCTCGTTCAGCAAGATCTTTTGATTTGTTGTTTTAGGTGATCTATAAACGTCATCTTCTTTCTCCATAGGATTATAGTTTGAGCTCCACCACTATTTTAAGAATTGTCATTATTTGCTAAGTCCTCATGGAGAGTCAAGTCTATAAATGATTGAAAGCAAGTCCTTTTGCTTCAATCATTAACTCTTTTGAAGTTATCCCTGCTATAGAGGTTGCCCAAGGTACATTTTTACATGGGAAAAGCTTAGATACCAACCAGCTACCTGGAGCACAATCCTTTGTTGTATACTATGACTAATCAGAATTCGAAAGCTATAAAATATTTTTATTTCCTCAGCTTTGAAATGTACAGTCTTGCATCTTATTTTTATCATCGGGTGGATAATATTATAGCCTTGAGTTTAGCGTAAGACTCTCTATCCCACCGCTCATTACCATGACATGGTACAGGTGCAAAGCATAGCTACCCCATAGTCTCTAGTCTCTGATAAAAAGTAGAAAGGTTCTTAAGAACCCGCTAGAGTAAGATCCACCCTAGGAGTAACTTATTCCTAACCAAGTTTGCATAATATGTCGTTTGACACTCAAAAGAGAGAAACCTATCCAGATTATAATATCTTTTGACCTCTACGTAATTAATAAGGTGGTGTGCTATTTTTGGCATTTTATGATCCTAAAAAAAATCACACAAGCATGAGTGCACAATATTATTATGTAAAACATGGCAATGTGGGTAATTGAATCCAAAGAAATGAGCCAAGAGTCAATTTGGGACTTAAAATCAAGCGTCAACTTTTTTAACAACCTGTAGAATCTGACTTGAGATATGGCTTATGCAGTCCAAGTTTCTTTTGTGACTGGGGGACTCTTTTGCAATTTTTGCTTAAGCGCTCATATATCGTGAATCAACACTTGCTTAAGCAAAGAAAGGGGCACTAAAGCAGACCTTCATCCCCAACAACCTAAAATCCAAATTTCCAATCTTCTTTTGCACATATACCGTAACACCCTTGGGAAATGGCAAAATTTGTACAAGTTCCAAGAGGAATTAGGTGATCTGATGGTACTTTAGGATCTGTTTATTTTACAGTATTGGTTTTGGATGAGTTGTATCTGAATAGAGCAGAATTAATACAAAAGATTTATATAATCAACCTGAGCTAATACTTAAATTATTGCAGGTTGCTAGCTTTGGTGGTTCAAACATTGATCTGTCTGCCTGGGAGAACAAGAAGAACCCTAGTGAATCTCGCTTTCCTGCTCAGGTGAGACAGTTTCTAAGCTAATGCTTAAACTGCTGCAGGTTGCTGCAGCTCTTAGCATCTTCTAAGGTTTGCAATTTACTCATACCGCGCACTCTCCTTCTTGTTGAGACCATGTGTATTCTCTTTCTATTGGATAAAGGTTATAGTTTTATTTGCGAGACCAACCTGTTAATCTATACGGCCACCGTCTAAAGACTAATCTATACGTAAAACTTAACGGTCATCGGTAAGTAAACAGCCTTATATTAGTAAACAATCTTATAACCTTAACGGCCACCGTTTAACCTTATAACCTTAACGGCCGCCGTTTTTGTGTGGATACGCTATCTTCAGTGTTGGTTAAGTTTCTTATAACAAATTGTATTACTAACCACGCGGCATGTTCCTACAATAAATGGAGGCATACCTTCAGTCGCTAAAGTAACGTCTAAGCACCAAAAGTTGTTAGATAGGTATCTCTTAATCCCTCCGACTTAGGTTTCCAACTAGACAACTTTTTGGTTTGTGACTAAGTTAATCATATATTCTTTTATGGTATCTCTGTCCACTTTATATACATGTTAGTTTCAAGTGCCAATGTTAGAAAGTCCCGATTTTCTCAATATGAGTCAAGAGATTTGAATGGGTAGTTGATACGTTTGCAATTGTTGAGCCTATTCCAAAGATGATGGTGACAAGGCACAATAGGTAATTGAGCTCCAACGATAAAGGATATCTACTATAGCTAATTGAGCTCTAACGATAAAGGATATCTACTCCACAAATTAAACTTTGTTTCATTTTTAATCTGATGAATGCTCTTTTTTTTTTAAATATTCCTGTTGATAAGTCAAAAGTTTTCATTACTAAACATCAAGTTGCTGTTAAAAGTTTGAACAAATTGTCTGCTGGTATCTAAAGTCTAAACAAGTTTTCAGTTGTCAATACAACATGTTATTCAATCCTTACACCAAGCTAACAGGTTAGACATGAAGGATCTTTTAATGCCTTTGATGTCATTGCAGCATACTGGAACATTCTTTCTTTCTTGCATTATGTAAGCACCAAAAGTGATGTATCGGTGATTTTCAGGCTGTCTATCTCCCATGTTTTATCCTTTGTGATCCCTAGTCTAGCTTGTGGTTACATCGTCCACTTTCATTGTGTACCCTTGATCTATTATATAAGCTAGAATGCAAGTGCTCACAATTGTGTTGTCAACCTGCAATGCAACAAGAAATTAATATATTCTCCAAATTCTCTGCGCGTGTAACACTAACTTACTAATATCCTCTTTCTCAAGTTGTCAGTTTATGACTACTTTGATTTACACAAACATTTTCTTTTTACATATGCCCAAAATTTTGTCACTAAATTCTATGAGCTCTTTTATCTATCAAACATACTTCTTCTGTAAAAGGACCTTGTGCAGAAGGCACTCTGACAAGGCCTATTGAGTGACTTCTGCGAGGATGTTCTTTCACTTTGAAAGTTGTTAGAAGTATTAGCAAAATTATAATCAGTAGAAATAAATCACATACAAAGGAACTGTGAAAAAGTTTGTCAATTATTCTTTAAATTATTTGGTATGCTGAAACATTCCTTGTCCTTTGTATTGCCATAGACAAGGTAGTTCAATTTATTTATCTGAAAGTTGCACATAATGGGAGTTCATAATCTTGGCCACCACAGTTATTAATGTCCAGGTACTTCCTCGCTCCTCATGAGATATTGGTGTATAATTTCCCTTCGTTAATGTCTAGGTACTTCCTCACTCCTCATGAGATATTGGTGTATAATTTTCCTTCGTATTGCTCCAGGTTGTCCAACTGTTCTAAGAGTTGTTTGCTCAAACCAAGTATAAAGAGGCAGTTGAGCTTGCTGCAAAATCCCCACAAGGCATACTCCATACACCGGATACTATTGCTAAATTCAGGTATTGGCTATGTTATCTAATCATGATAAAAAAACTACGTTATCAGATTCGTGTTATTTCATATCAGATTATTTGTTGCCCTTCAAGGTCATAGAGGGTTGTAAAATCAATTGAATATGTTTCTTAATGTCTCATTTTGTGGAAGGTAATGTATGTTGTATTATGTGCAGAGTGTTCCTCTGATTTTGATTTGATAGAAGAAAGGTTTGTGTAAGGTTTTTTTTGTTAAACATGTTAAATAAGTAAACATGCTAGTACGTATGGGTTATGACAAATAAATCTCAAAAATAGTATTATGTGATTTTGAAAGTGTTGTTGCTTCAGCATTATAGGACATCTAATTGTTAGACTAGAGAATAATTAAGTTTTTTCATCTTGGAATGTGTGTTCTTTTTGAACTGTGGAACTGCGTGCTAATTGGATCACATATATTAGACCTATATAAATGTGAAGCTGCAGTTTTCTCTTTTAACAATTTCAATTGTTCTTTAAGTTTTATAATCTCACATTTGGATGTTTGTATTTCTTTCTAATCATGATTGGTTGATTAGTCTCTTCACTAGCTAACTTATAGGTGGTTTACGTTGTCATTTAAGTGCTAATTTATATTATTTGTTCTCTTTTTATAGGTGTCCAAAATGAAGAAAGAGATGAAGACATTGACCTAACTTGAGAAGATTTTTGGGTTGTGGATAAATGCTCTAATATCAATAATTTTGTGGTGAATTTTTTGAAACTTATCGTGACTTGAACTTGCTAGTATGTAAAAACTTAACCAATCATTTGGACTTTGTGATATGTATATATTGTGTTATAATTTATTATGTATGTAAATAAAAATTTATATTAATAAACCATTGCAATAGGCAGCCAAAAAGCGTTGCAACAGAATAACAAAAGCGTCGCAATAGATGCTATTTCAACGGTTCGTAACCGTTGCAATAGATGAAAATAGGTGTTCCAATACGTAATGAAATAGTTGTAATAGGTTGGCAAAAGCGTTGCAACAGAACAACAAAAGCGTCACAATAGCTGCTATTGTAATGGTTACTAACCGTTGCAATAGATGCGACGATTCGTAACCGTTATAATAGATAAAAATAGGCGTCTCAATAAGTTAAAAAATAACTGTCGCAATAGGTCTATCTATGGTGACGATTGTCAGAAACCGTCACCATAGCTCTACCTATGGCGACGGTTTAGACAACCGTTGCAGAAACCGTTGCAATAGACCTATCGCAACGCCCACCTATGGGACGCTTGCAGAACCATTGCGATAGGTCTATGGCAATGATTTTTTTGTCTATTGCAACGATTTTACAACCGTCACCATAGATCTAATTTTTGGTAGTGTTTAATAATGTACTCCACTCCTTTAAAAAACAATATTAGCTTCTTTTAATTTTGTTAGGTAGGGGCTACTCTTTATAACTTCTAAAATTACCCTTTGAGATTAGATTACACTTTTGATAATTAATTGAAGTTGAGAGAGCTTTAGCAAAGAAAATTATCTTTTGTAGGTTCTAAAATAAAACTTATGGTGCGCTGAATGTGAAAGGCCAAAAGGGTAAGTAGGTGTTTGAATACAAAAAATGTGATTTAAAAAAAAGAGTTGAAAAGAGGAATTTAAAATTTTGAAAATGTGCTTGATCATGCATTTAACGTGACAAAAATATGAAAAATAAAATAAAATTTACCTCTCTTTTCGCCTCTCCAAGAATCTAAGCAAGGAATTTCTTCTCGCCAATGGTAAATCTACATGTCATAAACCAACCCTGTATTATAATAATGTGAAGATGAACAAAACGTTGATCAAATTTAATTTTCAATGGACAATTAGTAAAAGAAAAATGTTTAACCTCCACTTAGTGTTTCCACAGTCAATTGTTTTTTTGACGAAAAGGCATCCATAATTTTCGACCTTTCGGCAAACTTTAGAATATCCTCAGCCTACGATATGCAACAAATCCAAAAATCACAATTACGTATTACTAATTCAAAAGTGAAGGAAAACAGATTGAAAACCTTATCTTTGGAGACATAAAAAATCGCAACCGTTCCATTGTAGAAAATAGTTAAAGGCGCAATTTTCGCGTCACTTTCCAAGCCACAACAAAACCTAATTAATAAAATCAACACAAAGATCAATCAAAGTGTGTTTATTTTCAATTATCTAAAGCATTAATTGAGTCAATGCAGACATTATGTTTTCTAAAAAACCTCTGTTAAAATTAAATTACCTTGACGAAGGACTAAAAACGGGCAACGGAGAGTAATCCACCCTAGGCATCAAAGGATTTCGAGGGCTCGCACTTTTTTCTGCTGGTACGACATTTCCTGATCCGGTAGAATCGATTTTCCAAATTACACTGTCAACATCTGCGAGAAAATTTTAGGAGGAAAAACACCATCGAATTCAATGGAAACGGAGAACAATTAACAAGTTATACTTACCTATATTACATGGCTTTTCCCTTTGTATAATAGGGTAAACTTACACAGATATTGATGATGAACATATACGCAATGACGAATTTATGTAACAAAAAAGAGAGCAAAATACAGTGATTCCACTTTCGAGTTTAAGAGAAGGATAAAGCTTACCATCTGTTGTTGACTCTTTCCCCATGTTGAAGAAATCAAGTTCCACGACTGATCTCTCCATTCTTTTGATTATTCAGAATATTGGTTGAGATTTTTTAGGATATGATCAGAATTCAGATAGTAGTATATAAATAAGGGGAGTGTGAGGGTTAGTTGTGTGTTTTGGGGGATATATATGCAATGTAGACCCGAGTTAAAATTGAATGAGTACTTCAATTGAAAAAGTAACGTCCCTTCGGGGACATCCGTTATAAAAAGAAAAAAAAGAAAAAAACGTAGTTTCAAATTTTTTTAATTTGATTTCTCATTTTACTTTTCTTTTTTCATTAATTAAGAAGAGACGAAAAAAAATTTCATGTTTTACCCTTTGCTTTAATTATTTTTTCTTTAAATTAAAATGTAAACATCGTTTAATAGGGGTATTATGGTAAACTAGTCATATTTCTCAATTTAGGACGGAAGGAGTATTGAATAATAAGTAAGGAATTTAAAGAGTTACGATCCTAATGTGAGTCCCGTGGGGTCAATTCTTTTTTTAAATCGTTATTTAATCAAATTTTGAAATTTTATCTATAAATATTTATGAGTGTTTGGAAATTAGTTCAGGTTAATTTTTGGATTTTTGGAACTATTAGTTACAAAATTTTAAATTCCTTAAAGTAAAGTGCAAATACAACTTTAAAACTCACAAATTTCAAGTTTTAATTCAAAATGTGTGGTCAAATGGAACTTAAATTATTTTCTCCCTTTACGTTTACTTATCCACTTAAAATTTCGCATGTCTATTAACAAACGACAATTAATATAAATATTTTATCACAGTATTCATCAACAACAATAACAAAATCAGTGTATTCCCACAAAGTGGGGTCTGGGGAGACTAACATGTACGCAGTTCATACCGCTACCTCCGAAGAAGTAGAGAGGTCGTTTCCGATAGACCCTCGGCTGAAGACACAGCATAGTAAACAAAGTCATAATGAAACATGAAACAGGATGGATGGAATAACAGAAATAAGACACCCACATAATAATACCATACACTCACAAATCAAAGACACCAATCACACCCAAACTCTCCTAACTGGCAGCTCCTACCTATGGACACAGTCGTAAGATTACTAGCCCGGCTACACCAAAGCTCTCCTAACTACTTGCCACGACTCACCTACATACACTAGCCTTCTAACCTAATCTGCGACCTCCATACCTTCCTATCTAGAGTCATATCCTTAGTAAGCTGTAACTGCTCCATGTCACGTCTAATCACCTCCCGCCAATATTTCTTCAACCTACCTCTATCTCTCCTGAAACCATCCAAAGCTAGTCTCTCACAGGCCTGCCTCTATTCCTTCTGAAACCATCCAAAGTTAGCCTCTTACAGCTATGAACTGGGGCATCCGTGTCGCTCCTCATCACATGCCCAAACCATCTCAGTCTCACTTTCCGCACCTTGTCCTCCACCGAAGTCACTCTCACCTTCTCCCGGATAATCTCATTCCCTCTAGTAAGTCCACACATCCAATGCAACATTCTCATTTCCGCCACAGTATTCATATTAATTGATATTTAATATTTGCTTTTTGAAAAATAGTTTATGCATGAAGTAAATAATTTATATTGAGGATAAAATATTAAAAAAAGGATATTCCTCTCTTAATAGTGATAAGTAAGAGTTAAAATATAATTTTTAATATAATAAATAAATACTAAAATAAATACAAAAAGTATCTGGCAGAGATCCGACTTCCTAAGATGCAGGGAAAAGTTGTGTTCGGACGCGGAACATCAGCTAATTTGCGCTCTTCTTTTATTTTTACGTATTCCGTATCAAAATCTCACATTTTTTAACAACAACAATTTTTGCCTAATCCATATGGATTCTCCAGAACAGCATTATTTTACTAATTTATTTTTCAAATTTCCTGAGTGAAAACCATGGATTCATTGACTGATTCACAAGAATGATCTTGAAAACAGAGATGTTGACTTTACACCATGCTTACCCATGAACAAATCTTTATACTGTATTTAACAAGTTTTGTCATTTGCCCTCGAAGATTTGCCCATATAATAAACGACAGATAAAGTTTAACACCATCTGTTTTTTTATTTTATTTTTTTAAACAAATTTGTGGCTTTATTGCAAATGAAAATTAGGTAGTAGTTAACACCATCTGTTTTTCAAGGTTATTACGTATAATTTCCGGCTACCAAAGGGTAGAATGAGCCATGAGAAAGTGACAGTAGGAGTAGGGAGAACTACTACAAAAGGATACCACATTACTACTGCCAAAGCTGAAAAACTGTAGTAGTAGCTACTCTCATTTTCAGAATTACTTTTCGCTTATTTTTAATTAATTAGATTTTCACTTTTAGTTGTCATTTTCGACATACTTCCTCCGTTTTAAAATAGTTGTCCTTTTTTACTTGACACTCCCTTTTAAAAAAGTATTTATTAGGGTTTATTTTAGGAAAAATTACAGCAACTAGCATCCTTAACACTATAATTACAATAAATAGCAATACTTTTCCAAAATTACAAGTAACAATATTTTTTCACTTTTTAGAAAAATATGAAAATGTAAATCCTATTCTAAACTAATCCTAAACTAAGCTCCAATGCCTCACCCGATGCCTCGGGCCTTCCTCGCGAACGTCCTCCAAGTACAAGATACTTCGGGACATTCCCCGAATAAATCAATACAAATCCCTCGATGTATCCCCCGGCCAAATGAATACATTTTTAGTGCGGGAAAATAAAACTATTCAACAAAATTTCAAACATTCCACAGAATTTTCAACATTCAACCGAAGCCACAAATTCTAAACTTTGCCTACCCAAACTATGTTTGCCTAAACCAATCGACGTATCAAGTTACTACCAAGTTCTATTAACGTTCATTTCAAGTCAAACCATCAATGAATCAAACTAACCAAAATTCAGCAATTAAGTCAAGTTTTCAATTCTCACCCCACCCCCCAATTAATTCACGATTCAAAATAACTAAAGATTCACCACCAACACAGATCAAATAAGACATAACACGCAATTTGATACATCCGAATATAATGAATAATGAACTAACAGAAAGATGGAATAGGATTGGACCTCAATTCGAAGATTACGAAATTCAATAATACTTCAATGAAAGGATAGAATCCGCATCCGAAAACCTCAAACCGAACCTCAACAGTGACGAACTCCAACTCTCAAGGTTTCTTTTATTCAATCAACTTGAACCGGTTTGAACCAGTTTCAACAGCGGAGGGAGCCTCGGGAACCAATTAACCTCGACTTCGAACTCAACAATCAAACAAAACCAAAACCAAACTAATTTCCAAGCAAAACTGAACAACCCATTTTATATTTTGGTTGGTCCTCATCGGGATCGGTGGACAATGGATTGGGTGTTTTGATTGGACGCCGACTTCACTGTTTTCGGCGAGATTCGAACTCTCCGGAGCTCCTATGACCTTGGTGGTGATGAGCTCTAGGCACAGATCTGTGGAAGCACTATTTTCGACGAGAGCCCGTCGGCAAAAGAGTGTTACTCGCCGGTTTTGGTCGTTTTTAAATGCTAATTCGATCTCCGGTGAAATCTGGTCGCCAGATTGACCTTCACTGTTTCTCTCCCTCACTTACCTCTCTCGATTCTACTATTTTTCTCTTCACTCTCCCCCAATCTCCGATCAGCTCTCCCTCATCTCTATCCCTCTCTCAAATCTCTCTAATCAAAACCTCTAATTTTTTATTTCACACTTCTCTCACTGTTCTCTCCCTCAAGCTCTCTTCTATCCCATTTTTTCCTCCGATCTGGTGTATGTGTGTTTGATGCGTGCATAGTACGTTTTTCGATGACCTTCTTCTTTTTCAGTGAAGTTTTTGTGCGTATATCTATATTCTCTAGTTATTGTGTGTGATATGTGAATATGGTGATGGAGAGTGAGGTTTCTGGTGAGAATGAGAATTATATGGTAGTGGAAAAGGGTAGGTGGGGTAGTGAGGTGGGGGTAGGGATAGGGTATGATGTGGTTTTCTTTAATTGGGTAGGTTGTTAGGATGTTAAAAAGAATAAAAGTTTGTTAGGGATTTTGTTATTTTTGTCATTTTATGGAGGGTATAATCACGTGGGTAAAGGTGTATGATAAAGTGAGGTAAAAAAATAAATAAAATTGGACTTGGGAGGGACAAAATTAGGTGTCTACAGCCACATACATGCATAATGCGGTACATCATTGTACACACCACCAACAACTTTTATGATGCTTGCATTACGATTAGAAACTACACACATATGTTAAATTTCACTGTATGCTTCCTCCAGATTCTCAAAGAACCAAGTCCATGATGCATCATTTTCAGAATCAAGTACACCACATGCCAAAGGAAATATATATCCTGCATATTGAAAAAATACATATAAGAATACATGATTTTTACACATAAAATATTGCATATGTATATTTTAAATACATACAGCTGAAAACATATGAAACTGTCAGTGAACACATAAACGTACTACATATGTATATTATAAATACATACAACTGGAAACATATGAAACTGTCAATGAACACATAAACGTACTGCATATGTATATTATAAATACATATAGCTGGAAACATATGTAATCTTCATAATGTTGTTCATATGTCCATCTACTGGAGTGTTTAACGAGAACAAGTATGCTTTCCATTGTCAATGTCCAGAACACTACAAAACAGTAAATATAAATTCAATTATCAAATATACTACGTACAATGAATCATTTGTATATACACAAAAGTAAAACAAATTTTAACGAAATAAATCCTTTAGTCGAATAATAATTATCATCGACTAAAATTCAAAATTAACGTATAAGAATTGTTATCTAGTTTTATAAATACATAATGACAAGGACAACTATGAATTTGAAAAAAAAATCATTGAGAAAATTTTTTAAAATATGATCTCAAAATTTGAACTTCATAACTGTTACGTAAACTTGTTATTAATTTTTCAAAAATTTTCGCAATTATATTTTATGAAATTCACAAACAGAACCAAGTTTGTTTATCAATACCTGTAATTGTAGCGTTGTATTTTTAATTTTTCTTCACAAATTTCAGACGTTGATCAATAATATTGGAAGTACTCTGTTTTTTTTTTAAAAAAAAAATTGTTTTGAGTTGCTGTTTATGAAAAATATTTTTTAAATTAGAATTATGTTGATGTAAATTAATGGTTGAGGTAAAAATAAAAAAGTCATATAAGGTAAAGGAATTTGTTTAATTAAATGTGGCATAAATTAAGGAACAGTTTCATCCCTTATTTAACTCTAACTGATTAGAGTTAAATAAGGAATGAATACCTATTTGTATATGTATTTATATAACAACCTTTTACTAAAATATAAAATACATATTGCTATTTTTCGTAAATTTAAAATTGTTGCTATATAAGTTATAATTAAGACTCTACAGTTGTTATTTCTAAAATTTTTCCATTATTTTATTAAATTGGTCTTATTAATTATGTTTTGAAAATATAAATTTGAGTAAATATACTTTATTTAGTCATTTAATGTTGAGGGTAGTATTGAAAGAATATAATAAAATATTGTTAATGTCATCAAAAGGAACAACTAAATTTAAATAAATATTTTTAGAAAGAGGATCAACTAAAACAAACGGAGGAAGTATTAAGTAAGTATAATTTTTTATCTCTACTTTATCTTTAACATTAACTATTTATTCTCCAAACTAATTTTAAAAAACAATGTAACTATCAATTAATAGAGTACTATAGTAAAATAGTCATATTAACAATTGTTTTAACCATTAGGTATGTCGAGTAAAAAGTGACAAATCAAAGTGAACCGATAAAAGTAATTACCAAGGCATCACTCATTTCTTCACTTAGTTACACCGTTCAAATGTGATCCTAATAAATGCATGTACTCCTACTAGCATTAAATAAATACTCCTATAATAAAGATATGGTAAGACTTTGGTCACATGGAAATTAAATGCAAGACAAGGAATCATTCTACCCGTTCTGGTGTCAACGTACAGGGAAGGAGGAGCCCGAGTGTCGACTACCGTTTGATCTAATTCAGTAATTTTATTTTTTTTACTTTGTAATTGTATTTAAAATTCATTAAACATGAACAAATTACTTTCTCTATCCCAAATTATCCATTCCAAATTTGCTAATTTGATTTCTCATTTTACTTGTTACACATGAACAAATTACTTTCTCTATCCCAAATTATCCATTCCAAATTTGCTAATTTGATTTCTCATTTTACTTGTCTTTATTCATTAATCAAGAAGAGACAAAAAAAAAATTATGTTTTATTCTTTGTATTAATTATTTTTTCTTCAAATTAAAATATAAATATCATTTAATAGGGGTACTGTGGTAAACTAAGCATGTTATTAATTATTTTCTTAATCAATGTACCATCTCAATTTGGGATGGAGAGAGTATTAATTTAGGTCTCAATAATTTAAAAGAATTAGAGTTAAGAACAACAAATTTCAAATTTTTGGCTCTCGCAGCTCTCCACCAAAATCCTAATTCTCTTGGATCGATACTAAAATATACAATTGGACTTAAGCCTGTTAACTGGGCCAGGTCGGGTCAATCCGGAATTGGTCCATCATTTTTAACCGGATTGTGGGCTGGTCTGGATCTGGGTCAGGTTTAACGGGCCGATTCAATTTCGGGTTAAACAGTAATATTCTTAGAAACAATTCGGGACCGGCCCAATAAACCTAATCCGGTCAACTTTTATAAACCCGGTAAAAATTGATCAAAAATTTAAAAAAAAATATTTTTTCTCCAATATACACTATATATACGCAATTATATACATTTTAAATGCATTAAACAATATACACACAATATATATACACTATATATATAGTATATATTACATTAGAATTTAAAAAACATATACACATAACCACATATACACAATTACACATGTAATCATGTATACGACTATACATTAGTTAAATTTATATGATATAAGTAAAACATATACTACAATATATATACTATTTTATAAATACACATGTATACCTTAAATATATACTACTTTAAAATTAATAGAAGATATGTACACATATATACGTACCATTCAATATATATACTACTTTAAATAAAATATATACTACAAGATATATACTAATTTATAAAACATATACACATGTATACGTTAAATATATACTACTTTAGAGTCTATATTTTATATATACACATATATACATACCATTCAATATATCTACTACTTTAAATAAAGCATATACTACTAGATATATATTAAATTATATATACTACAATATATACACACACTATATATATATTTATATACTAATTTATAAAACATATACACATGTATACGTTGAATATATACTCTTTTAGAGTCTATTAAAAATATATACACATATATACTTACCATTCAATATATGTACTACTTTAAATAAAACATATACTACAAGATATATAATAATTTATATATAATACAATATATACACACACTATATATAGTTATACACTAATTTACAAAGCATATACACTTGTATACCATAAATATATACTACTTTAGAGTCAATATTCTATATATACACATATATACGTACCATTCAATAAATGTACTACTTTAAATAAAACATATACTACTAGATATATGCTAATTTATATATACTACAATATATACACACACTATATATAAAAATATATACTAATTTATAAAATATATACACATGTATATGTTAAATATATACTCTTTTTAGAGTCTATAGAAAATACATACAAATATATACATACCATTCAATATGTGCACTACTTTAAATAAAACATATACTACAAGATATATATTAATTTATACATGCTACAATATATACACACACTATATATATAGTTATATACTAATTTATAAAATATATACACATGTATGTCTTAAATATATACAACTTTAGAGTCTACAGAAAATATATACACATATATACGTACCATTCAATAGATGTACTACTTTAAATAAAACATATATATATACTAATTTATATATACTACAATATACACACACACTATATATATAGTTATATACTAATTTATAAAACATATACACATGTATACCTTAAATATATACTACTTTCGAGCCTATAGAAAATATATACACATATATACGTACCATTCAATATATGTATTACTTTAAATAAAACATATACTACTAGATATATACTAATTTATATATACTACAATATATACACACTATCTATATATATATAGTTATATACTAATTTATAAAACTTATACGCATGAATACCTTAAATATATACTACTTTAGAGTCTATAGAAAATATATGTTACTTTAAATAAAACATATACTACTAGATATATACTAATTTATATATACTACAATATACACACACACTATATATATAGTTATATACTAATTTATAAAACATATACACATGTATAACTTAAATATATACTACTTTAGAGTCTACAGAAAATATATACACATATATACGTACCATTCAATATATGTACTACTTTAAATAAAATAAATACAGCTAGATATATACTAATTTATATATACTACAATATATACGCACACTATATATACTAATTTATAAAACATATACACATGTATACCTTAAATATATACTACTTTAGAGTCTACAGAAAATATATACACATATATACGTGTCATTCAGTATATGTACTACTTTAAATAAAACACATACTACAAGATATATACTAATTTATATATACTACAATATATACACACACTATATATAGTTATATACTAATTTATAAAATATATATACATGTATACGTTAAATATATACTCTTTTAGAGTCTATAGAAAATATATACACATATATACGTATCATTCAATATATGTACTACTTTAAATAAAAAATATACTACAAGATATATACTAATTTATATATACTACAATACACACACACACTATATATATAGTTATATACTAATTAATAAAACATACACACATGTATACCTTAAATATATACTACTTTAGAGTCTTTACATAATACATACACATGTATACGTGTCATTCCTTATATGTACTATTTTAAATAAAACATATACTACAAGATATATACTAATTTATATATACTACAATATATACACACGCTATATATATATTGTTATATACTAATTTATAAAACATATACACATTAATACCTTAAAAATTTACTACTTTAGAGTCTATATTCTATATATACACATATATACGTACCATTCAATATATATACTACTTTAAATAAATGTCACGACCCAAATGGCGATGAGTGGCACCCACACTAATCTTCCTGTAGGAGAACATGATACAAGATCGACAAGGAAGACACTAACACACACCAAAACAGTCTATGATTTGAAGAATCGAAGGCCCCTTTTGGTGACCCCTCTCGGATTCACTACACAATAACAATACAAACACGATAACAACAAGATTCTAAGGTGTTCAACACCTATAATCAGCGAGCCACAAACTAAGATTACAACATAATAACAAGAACAAAATTGACACAATAAGGTCTCGGGTTTGGACATCCATAACCGAGAATGAACACAACAACAGTAATAAGATAGAATGATAGATATCTTGACACACAATGCACAAACACTATGAACCAAAGTGTATATTGAACACTAAGACCCAAGAATTCATACAAATAACATCAAGTTCTTACGGTGCCCTCAAGGGAACGGAATCCCCAAGCAACTAACGTTTTAAAACAAACAACCAACACAAGTGATTCCACACTTGTCACAAGTAATATCCACACTTGTATGAACACTCTCAAAGAGCTCTCAAAATATAATCTAAGTTATGAGAAAATGACCTAATATGTTCTATTTATAGCCTAGGTTACAAATTATTACAAAATGACTAAAATGCTCTTAATGAGCCAACACTACAAAGCTTGTTCCATTAGTTGGCCAGTCACCTTAGCACGAGTTCTTTACGTATTAATCCACAATCACGATCGTACTCGTATCATCCTCCCCTCTTGAAAAAGGATTCGACCTCGAATCCGAACCTTCAAAACAATAGAGGAGACAAAAGAACACATATTTCTCATGACATGAGGGTTAAAGTTAGCATAATCAACAAAAAAATATCAAACCACGAGTGTACATTCTACATATGCCGTGGGAACTTAGGGAATAAGATACCCTTCTAAGCACCAAAAGAAATACTTGTCTATCCACCTAAGTGTGACAAGAAACAAGACAAAAAAAAAGTGTACTTCCTTAGAGCAAGGACCATAGTGTACTCTCGGGTTCTTCATCATCAAGAGGTCAAAGTGGAATCAAGACCTCACCTTATTCGGGCCAAGCATCATCATGAGGTGTTCTTCTCATCAATCTGCAAGGCACATTAACTTCTCCTTCTTCCACCACCCTCTCGAGTTCAACATCATCTCCATCCTCCTCTTGAGGGGTTCCTTCACTAACATTTTTTTTGGTCACTTTATCCCCAATAAAATAAGGATCACCCTCCACTAGTACAATGTTCCTTCGGTTTGGGCACTCGCTAGCTTTGTGACCCCAATCTTGACATTTAAAACAAATGATACCTTTAGGATTAGGAGTGGAAGAATTAGTACCTTCAAGCCGTGGATACCTTTGGATTGTTTTATCCAATGGCTTCTTCTCTAAGGGCTTGTAGGACTTGTCCCACTCGAAGGTCTTCTTAGAATGATTGTTCCTTTCAACTTCAATAGCCACTTCTACAAGGTCCTCAATTCGTTCAAACTTGTGGACAACTAATTAAGAAACAACTTTATAGCATAAGCCACCCTTGAACCGAGCTAGGCAATGATTTGGAGGTTCGACTATGTCAAGACGTAGGATCAAGTTTTGAAACTCATCATAATACTCCTCCACACTTCTATCTCCTTGCCTCAAGTTGTAGAGCTTTGTTAGTTGCTCTTGTTTGTACCTTTCCGTGACATATCTCTCCATCATAAGAGCTTTCATTTCATCCCAATCTGGAAGGTCAAGATTGTCATTCCTTGTCCGTTGCAACCGCTTTGTCTCCCACCAAGTAGATGCATAACCTTCAAATTGAGCAATGGCATGTGCGACTTTCTTTTGGGAATTTAACTCGTTGAGTTAGAAAATTCGATTATGTTGTAACTCCCAATCAAGATAGAGGAATGGATCACTAGTCCCTTTGAAAGAAGAAAGAGTGATCTTAATGGAATTTAGGCCAGTGTCTCTACCCACATTACCTCCTTAGTCCACTAGACCTTCTTAAACATGAGGCCGGTGTCCCAAGTTGCCCCTACTATGAGGAACCAGTCCAACTCTTCCCCTCGGCCTCTATGTCCCCTGCCATAAGTTCTTCTTCTATTGTCCATAAATTCTGTAAAGAGTGTTTCTTCATCTAACCCCTCACCTCCATAAAGACTCTCACCTTCCATATCATCAATTTAGATTGGTTAGTTTTGGTTTAGTGGTGCTCTCGGCATATCAAGGGGGTATCAGATTTGGGAAGCTTCTTGATAGACTTGACTTCAATTTTTTGGATAAGTAAGGACTTGGTGGATGGGTTCATGGTTTGGTATAGGTGGATTGAGCAATTGGGGAAATATATCCAGGGTGGTAGCATGTCCATTAGTCGAGGCGTGGTAGTGTTTCGGACTTGAATGGTTGGAATCTAAACAAACTTTCAATGTATCCATTCACCTTGAAAAAGGACCCTCCATCCCGTCCATCCTTCCCTCCATCCTCTCCATTCGACCACTAAGCTCATGTTTCACGCTCATTATGGCTGCCAACAAAGCATCCATGGTTACCTCTCTTGAGACTCTTGGACTACCTTCACCCGAAGCCATTGTACCTAATAAGAAATACTAAACAAAACACAAACAATAATAAGTTAAGGTTAGCAAAAATCACCCTCACTAACTCTCAAGCTCACACTTTTTCAAGTATCACTCAATTAGTCTCACAAGTGTTGGTACACCATTTTTACTCTAATGAAGTTACTTAGTCCCACTTGCGGCTTAAGGTCGGAATGAATTTTTGGTTGCAACGACTCAAAATAAATTTGTATGTACTTGAATCAAAAGGCTACAACGAGTTTTTGAAAAGATAAAAGTACACAAAGAAACGTAGACATGAATAAACGGACCAAAACTAATTTACAACCTAGTAGACAATTACTAGTTTGTTAATTAGCAATAGAATCAACAAAATGCAACTAAGAAACAAAGATTAGAAACTAAGAAATCAAAAAATTCGAGCTTACTTATGTTGTGTGAACAGTAAAACGTCATGATGTGGCAGTCACGTAATTGGTCGCGATCCCACACAATTTTTTTTAATCACCAATTTGAAGTTTTTGTCTTGATACAATTTGGAATGGATGAGTTTGCCTTTTGGTGGAAAAATTCAAGTCTTAGAAACTTTTTCAAATTCCAACTAAAAAAGTGAGACTTGACTTTACTATTCCCACAAAACAAGGTCCTTGAAATATGGAAAAGTGGTTGACAAGTCTTTGAAGTGATGTGTTCAAGTCTCTTCACCAACAACTTTTCAACTTTATCTTACACCTTTTTTGGATCTATGTTATACTTTATATTCATTAAGAGATGTCAAGATGTGAATAACAACAAGATCTCAACAACAATTTCTCAAGAACACCACCAACATTCACCTCCAAGTCGACAACAATTGCAACTCACGGCCAAGATCAACAATATCAACACACGACCAACTTTCAATTTACATCAACAAGGTCAACAACATAAGCTCAAACATTTAGATCTAGACACTTTAGTGTTGGTGAGAAAGAAACCAACACTAGAAACAATCTAAACAAACAAAAGACTACAAGATCTAGCCACAAAGAAACATGTCTCGGCCAAGAACAAGAACAACTTCTACACTTTCTTTTTGTATTTGTAAGCTAGCTAGCCCAAGATTGATCTTGTGAAAACAAAATCAAGCCATGCTTTGATACCAAATGATACAAGATCGACAAAGAAGAAACTAACACACACCAAAACAGTCCATGATTTGAAGAACCGAGGACCCCTTTTGGTGACCCCTCTCGGATTCACTACACAATAACAATACAAGCACGATAACAACAAGATTCTAAGGTGTTCAACACCTATAATCAGCAAACCACAAACTAAGATTACAACATAATAACAAGAACAAAAATGACACAACAAGGTCACGAGTTTGGACACCCAAAATCGAGAATGAACACAACAACAACAACAATAAGATAGAATGATAGATAACTTGACACACAATATACAAACACTATGAACTAAAGTGTATATTGAATACTAAGACCCAAGAATTCATACAAATAACATCAAGTTCTTACGGTGACCTCAAGGAAACGGAATCCCCAAGCAACCAACGTTTCAAAACAAGCAACCTACACAAGTGATTCCACACTTGTATGAACACTCTTAAAGTGCTCTCAAAATATCATCTAAGTTATGAGAAAATGACCTAATATGTTCTATTTATAGCCTAGGTTAGAACTTATTACAAAATGACTAAAATGCCCTTAATGAGCCAACACCTCAAAGCTTGTTCCATTAGTTGGCCAGACACCCGAGCACGAGTTCTTTATGTATTTATCCACAATCATGATCGTACTCGTATCAAACCATCTAAGCCAAACCATTACACAAGCACTTAGTCAATATTAGATGATATTATTATAAAATTCAACATAATAACAAATATCTAGGACTAATTATTATTAATGCAGAAATTCAAACAAATTACTTACTAAAATTCACAAAACCCGAAAGTCATCGTACAAGAACTACTAACAAAGATCATGTCTAAAGTGATATCCAAAAATAAAGTAAATAAAGTATGTTTCATTGCCCGAAAGATGGACAAGAATAAATAAGATGACCCATGGTAGCCTGGAGACGAAGTGCTCACCTTTGGATCAAGATCTGCTATCAAACTCTAGAGGTGAGGTCATGTTCGAGCCTAGAACAATTTTTGTACTCAACAAAAAAGAGTATAGGGCAGTATCCGTACAAATCACTATGTACTGGTAGGTATCATAGGCCAACTCAATTTAATAGCATATACACAACATAAATCAAATAACAAGTAGACAGGCATCGTCACACAACAAATATTCAATGAATCAACAACACAGCAACAACAGGTCGAATAGTGCACACAAACAATCCACATAATCATAAAGAGTATCAACCATACTGTAAACATCCACAGAAATAACACAAATATGCACACACATGCTATGGAACTTATTTTTGCCCAAATAGTCATGACCTGCAAGGAACAATCTATGTTTATATACCGTACCGGCGTGGTACCCGATCCAACATAAATATAAACGTACTGGCATGGTATCCGATCCAACATAAATATAAACATACTGGCATAGTACTCGATCCAACATAAATATAAATGTATCGATGTGGTACCCGATCCAACATGAATATAAACGTACCAGCGTGGTACCCGATCCAACATGAATATAAATGTACCAGCGTGATACCCGATCCAACATGAATATAAACATACCGACGTGGTACCCGATCCAACGTGAATATAAACGTACCGGCGTGGTAGCCGATCCAACATAAATATAAATGTACCGATGTGGTACCCGATCCAACATAAATATAAACGTACCGGCGTGGTACCCAATCCAACATGAATATAAATGTACCAGCGTGGTACCCGATCCAACATGAATATAAACGTACCGACGTGGTACCTGATCCAACGTGAATATAAATGTACCGGCGTGGTACCCGATCCAACGTGAATATACCCAATCCAACGTGAATATAAACGTACTGGCGTGGTACTCGGATCCAACGTGAATATAAACGTACCGGCGTGGTACCCGATCCAACGTGAATATAAACGTACAGGCGTGGTACCCGATCCAACGTGAATATAAACGTACCGGCGTGGTACCCAATCCAACGTGAATATAAACGTACCGGTGTGGTACCCGATCCAACGTGAATATAAACGTACCGATGTGGTACTCGATCCAACATAAATATAAACATACCAACGTGGTACCCGGTCTAACATAAACATAACCAAGTATTATCAATATCAATTTACACACCTCACAGCATGTCACACAATGTACTAAGTTTACAAGTACACTTAAAGTCATAAGACAATTCCATTAAGTTAATTTTCAATAAACATTTATATATGAATCAACAATCCAAACATCAACAATTTCAAGCATGTCCGAATACTAATCCACAAGTATCCAATTTAGCAGCATACACACAATTAAGTTGAGTCTAAACTCTAATTAAATCGTAACCTACCTCAATCGGAGAATTCAAATGTCACTAGTCCACAAGTGCCTTGCCCTTCCTCACAAATTCGGAACGTTTGAAATTTGTAACTAAAGACACCAATCTTCTGTACGTGAAAGGATTATAACAAATCAGTACACCACATGATTTTCTCATGGTTACTGCCAAGAATTTCCCATAATCCTACATTTTTGTCATTATTAAGAATGACTAATTAACTATTACAATCTAAATAATATACCACTAATGCACAAACCCACGAATTGGCACTAAAGTGAACTGTAATGGAGGCCTACGGGAAATTACTTTAGTTAATACTAAATTATTGAAAAGAAAACATTAGTTATACTACTTTAACACTAATGTGCACACACTAACATAATGATCAACGTCATTGACTAGTTACTACCCAATGTAGTAACTAACATCCTTGACATCATTAATCCACAAATTGTCCATGCTAATCAGAAAGATTTTATTACCGTGAAGTACATCACATGCTAGCAACAACCCATTTTCTATTACAATACACATCTCTCTCTCTATATATATATATATACACACACACACACACACACACACATATATATATATATAAATGAATTCAATGAATTCAAACCTGGATTTAGGCTTCGGTGCCTCCTCTTTCAAGATGCAAATTAAGAAAAAGGAACTGTTAACCGTATTATGATAACCCTACACACTATATTTATCCTTATATTGGCCACATAAGTAAGTAAATTATTAATTTTGGCCCATTAATTCACTAATTAAGTTAATTATTTAAAATACTCAAAACTTTTAATATATCCTCAAAATTTATTTGGAACCCCAAAGAAATAAATTATATATGTAAATTCACTAGAAAGTACATTTCGGGCCCATTGAAAATACTACGCACTAATCCGAGACCATCTCGATCAAAGATTGACTATTATTGGGTTTAACTTTTTCAAACTCAATTACCTCGTTAATGACTTAAATTACTTTCGAATACCCAAGAATATAGATACTACTCACCACCGTAAGTCATAAATCATGTATACAAACTTATAAGAGCGCTAAAATAAGGAAGATGAGAAAATTTTACAAACGACCGGGAGGGTCGTTACAATAATACATATCCTACCAGATATGTACTACAATATATACACACACTATATATATAGTTATATACTAATTAATAAAATATATACACATGTATACGTTAAATATATACTCTTTTAGAGTCTATAGAAAACATATACACATATTTATGTACCATTCAATATATGTACTACTTTAAAACATATACTACAAGATATATACTAATTTATATATATTACAATATATACACACACTATATATATAGCTATATACTAATTTATAAAACATATACACATGTATACCTTCAATATATACTACTTTAGAGTCTATATTCCATATATGCACATATATACGTAACATTAAATATATGTACTACTTTAAATAAGACATATACTACAATATATATACTAATTTATAAAACATATACACATGTATACCTTAAATACATACTACTTTAGAGTCTATACTCTATATATACACATATATATGTACCATTAACTATATGTACTACTTTAAATAAAACATATACTTCAAAATATATACTACAATATATATATACTAATTTATAAAATATATACACATGTATACCTTAAATATATACTACTTTAGATTCTATACTCTATATATACACATATATACGTACCATTCAATATATGTACTACTTTAAATAAAACATATACTACAAGATATATACTAATTTTTATATACTACAATATATACACACACTATATATATAGTTATATACTAATTTATAAAACATATACACATGTGTACATTAAATATATACCTTTTTAGAGTTTATATTCTATATACACACATATATACGTATCATTCAATATATGTACTACTTTAAATAAAACATATACTACAAGATATATACTAATTTATATATACTACAATATATACACACACACACTAAATAGTTATATACTAATTTATAAAACATATACACATGCATACCTTAAATATATACTACTTTAGAGTCTATATTGTATATATATACATATATACGTACCATTCAATATATGTACTACTTTAAATAAAATATATACTACTAGATATATGCTAATTTATATATACTACAATATGTACACAAATTATATAACTAGTTATATACTAATTTATAAAACATATACACATGTATACGTTAAATATATACTCTTTTAGAGTCTATAGAAAATATATATACACTTATATGCGTACCATTCAATATATGTA
The DNA here is from genome assembly GCF_002878395.1 of Capsicum annuum. Classification (NCBI taxonomy): domain Eukaryota; kingdom Viridiplantae; phylum Streptophyta; class Magnoliopsida; order Solanales; family Solanaceae; genus Capsicum; species Capsicum annuum. Next base: position 74,816,478 of record NC_061111.1, read on the forward strand.
CTACTTTAAATAAAACATAGACTACAGGATCTATACTAATTTATATATACTACAATATATACACACACTATATATATAGTTATATACTAATTTATAAAACATATACACATGTATACCTTAAATATATACTACTTTAGAGTCTATATTCTATATATACACATATATACGTACCATTCAATATATGTACTATTTTAAATAAAACATATACTTCAAGATATATACTACAATATATATATTAATTGATAAAATATATACGCATGTACACCTTAAATATATACTACTTTAGAGTCTATACTCTATATATACACATATATACGTATCATTCAATATATGTACTACTTTAAATAAAACATATACTTCAAAATATATACTACAATATATATACTAATTTATAAAATATATACACATGTATACCTTAAATATATACTACTATACTCTATATATACACATATATACGTACCATACAATATATGTACTACTTTAAATAAAATATATACTACAAGATATATACTAATTTATATATACTACAATATATACACACATTATGTATATAGTTATATACTAATTTATAAAATATATAAACATGTATACGTTAAATATATACTCTTGCAGAGTCTATATTCTATATATACACATACATACGTACCATTCAATATATGTTCTACATTAAATTAAATATATACTCCTAGATATATACTAATTTATATATACTACAAGATATACACACACTATATATATAGTTATATACTAATTTATAAAACATATACACATGTATACGTTAAATATATACTCTTTTAGAGTCTATAGAAAATATATACACATATATATGTACCATTCAATAGATGTACTACTTTAAATAAAATATATACTACAAGATATATTCCAAAATCCATTTTTTTTAAAAAAAAAAAAAAGTACCCGGGCGGGTCTGGACCGATTTTGTTTCAGGCCGGGTTAATCGGGCCCAATTTTAAAATTGGCCCAGTTCAGGACCCGACACCCTACAACCCATGGGATGACCGGGCTGGGTCAAACCGAACTTGGTTGTTTAAGTGGGTCGGTTCGAGCTGGATCAAACCGGCCTGATTGACACCTTTAATTGGACTTATCCCTACCATGAGTAGGTACTAGTAGTGGCCTACCAAAGTTTTAAAGTTCAGACTATGATGACTGGGGCATCCTTACTTATGCGATCAAATTGATTGTATGGAGTAACCAATGCCCTAAAGTTATTCTCTTTGTTATCGCTCTCTCTCATTGTTTAAAATATGTCACAAGGGCACTCGACTAGGAGGAATAAATGTTAGGAACGAGGGCAAACTCTGACTATGCACTAGCACTAGCATCTTTGACTTGTAATTTGATCCAACTCGAGACCCAAGTACCGAGACCAGAGGTGGGACCTGACACCCAACTTTGACCCAAAACCTGAGACCTAACCTTGACTCAAAATCCGAGACCCAACCTCGATCAAAGATTTGTGACCCAACTTTTAGCCAAAACTCAAGATCCAACATTGACCTCAAAATCAGCATTCAGCCCCGACCTGAGACCAAAGCCTCGACATAGCCCTGGTACCTGAACTTGACTTAGGACTAAAGTCCTAGGAATCGAACCCTAATTCATCTCAAACTGTAAATCCAGATTATAGTTAGGACCCATTTGACAATAAGAATTTTTCACCTCTTTTTTTGAAAAATTATTTCACTTTATGAAAACTTGAGTGCTTGGCAAAGAGAATTCCAAATCCAATTCCAAACTATTTTTGAAAAAGTGAAAATAAGTTTTACTTGTTTTCACTTTTTTCCAACTTCAATTTTAGAAATTTTTTTTTCTGTTGTTACAAATGACCTCATTTTTTTTATTTTTACAAAAACACCCTATAAATTTAGCTAACAATCGGAGTTAAATATCTAGCTACCACATTATCCATTTCTTTTCTACTTTCATCGATAAAAGACCTCAAAGTTGGAGGCGACTTCAATTTGTTTCTTCTTCCTCAAAATCTCCTCTTAATACAACGGGACCTTAATCTGTCCATGCTAGCAACTTTTTATGCAACATCAACAACAAAGGCCACATTACTTTCTTCTCTCATATTTGGTTTAATCTTGTTGGTAAACTAGTTAAGATGGGTGATTTTGATAATTTTAAAAATTAGGGGTGTAAAATTATATTTAAAAAAGTTTTTTCAAAAGTTAAAAAAAAAAATCAAAAAGACCAAAAAAATTCAAAATGACATGGTCAAACACAACTCCAACACCAACTTCAACTCCAATTTCAACTCTAAAATATTTAATTTTCATAGCCAAACACCTACTAAATCTTAAAAATTTGTTTGAAATTATATTACTGTTGGGCTACATTAAAGATCACTTTTCAAATGGGCTATATGTTGGGTTAGAGGGGTGGCAAAATGGATAAATAATACTAAAAATTACATAAACCCACATATTATGTTTCATTTATTACAAAATATCCCATATCCCCCAAACATATGACATTTATACCACTTTTTTAATTTCTCTCTCATAAATTACATATACATACAAACCCCTTTTTTACTTTCACCAAATCCTCCCCCAAAGTACGGCTAAACCCCCTTTTTACGTTCACTGATTCTTCTCCAAAAAGTACGGCTACAATCAAGAGACAGTTTCAAGTTTGAAATCAATCGTATATCTGTCCAACTCCTAGTCAAGGGTATTCAATTTTAACTTAATCTTCTTCAGTTTCAACTGAATCTTCTTTTAACATTCTAAATGTTTAATTTTTGATTATTGTTAAGAAAAAATTTCATTACATAGTTGAAATTTTCGAGAATTTTCAAAGAAGATTTTGTTGCATGTATTGATTTACTAATCTTATGGGTTTCTACTTTACCAAATTATAGTTTAATCATCTGCATTTTTCTTCCTTTTCAAAAAAAATAGGTGAAATTTTTGAGATTTTTCAAACAAGATTTTGTTGCATGTTTTGACTTACTAATTTTATGGGTTTCTACTTTACCAAATTATAGTTTAATCATTTGCATTTTTCTTCTCTTTAAAAAAAATCTTCTATTTGAAGTAATAAAGTAGCAACTTAGTACTTTGTTAATGGAGGATTCTCCTTCCTTTAGTTTAGGACTAACTCAGCTAGATAATAATGAGACAACAAATTCACTAGTTGATGTCTTTCCCTTGTTATTTTCTAATGAGGAACCTAACTTTTATGAAAACAGATCAAAAAATCTTAACGACCCCAAGCATCAAATTCAAGGTCGAAAAAAGAAATTGGAGAATTATCAAGAAAATTTAAAAAAAGGATAATGGTCGGCCTCGTTTACCAAAGGTATTTCATCTTTTATAATATTTTTTGTTATTGGTATATTGTATTTTTTGAAAATGGTATTTAATTGTTGTGATTGATTATTGGAGTTATGAAGTTAAGTGTGAAAATTGGATGTGCAAATACAAAGTTACTTTGTGTATATATTCTGCATATACATTTTTGTTGATGCTATTGGTTTGAACACCTTGATTTTTGTAGTTCATATACATATGTGGTTATTGCTTGTATCTATTAGTAAGTATGTATGTGTTATACACATACATTATGTATGAAGTTAAGTGTCAAAATTGGATGTGCAAATACAAAATTACTCTATATATTCTGCATATACATTTTTGTTGATGTTATTGGTTTGAACACCTTGATATTTATAGTTCATATACATATGTGGTTACTGCTTGTATTTATTAGTAAGTATGTATGTGTTGTACACATACATTATTCTTTTTATGTTGTTGAACATATAGATACATTCTATTATCTGTGTTTTGTGTACTGTATTTTGATGCATTGAATATTTACATTTGTATATGTAAATCATATTTCTGTATGAGTTATTTTTTGTTGTGTATACTATTTTTGAGGTAACAAATATTACATTTGTATGTGTAACTCATATAAAAAAGAGTTGTATTTTGTTTTATTTTCTTGTTTATTGTTGTGTTTATATACATCTAACATATGTATATCTAATAGATATACATATGTATTAAATATCTATTAATTATACATATGTTAGAAGATATAGGAGAAAATCATCTATTAAATATATGTTAGATGTATATGGTTATGAATAGTACCTATGTATATTTCTAACATATACATGTCATGTGTTGTTATATGTGTAATTAAATTCCTTGTTTATATTCATGATTTTTTATGTCATAGCCATATATTCGTTCATGTGTTAGATGTTGTTTAATGTGTAATGAAATGACTAGTTGTTATGTACAGTATATGTTTTAACCATATAGGCTTACATATTATGTGTTCTTCATTTTCAATAGGGTATAAAATACCGGATAAAAAATATTCCTGCGCATTCTTTGCATTTCGGTAGTTATTGCAACCACGTATTTGGTTCAGATATAAAGAATTGTGCTGGTGAAGAAGCTTACAATCTTTTTCATCAAACAATCTTTGGGTCCTTTCTGGACATGTCCCAATGTAATTTTCAAGGTCAGATTTTCAAATGTATACTTATGCTTGAGTTAGAGCAAGGAAATCCAGATGAAATTCACGTTTCCGTGCAGGGAACCATTCTGAAGTTTACTATTTCGGAGTTTTCTTTAATATCTGGACTTAAATGTACTGGGAACATTGAAGAACACCTGTATACTCATTCATCTAAGTCTGTACTGATGGCAAAGTACTTTCCAAGTTCAAAACACACTGTCAAAAAGTGTATTTTTGTACAGCGATTCAAGGCGACAAATTTCGACAACAACACCGATGCTTTGAGCATGTCCATCCTATACTTTATTCATACCCTTTTATTTTCTCAAGTACGTGATGCTACTATTAACCGATCGAACTTTGTGATAGTGGAGGATGGCAGGTATGAACAATTTCCATGGGGAAAAGCTGATTGCAACATGGAGACAAGATTTTTTTGTCCAAAAAACAGCTATACTCTATTGGGAGAATGCCTCATGTGTTGAATGTTTGGATGTATGAATGTTGTTCTGAGGTAGACAGAACTATAGCTGAGCATGTCGGTAATGTAATTCCAAGGATTTTTAAAGCTGGGATTAAGGTCAAGTATGAGAAGTTCATGGCCGGTATGTTCAGCAAGGTAAACACTTAGTACTACATTTTGAGTTTAAATTTGTATTTCACTCTGCTGACTTTCCAGTGAATCTTAATGTACCCATTTTTTAATGCTTAACAGTTTGTGTACACTAATTTATGGCCAACTCATGAAGAAGTACAAAGAATTGATTTGCCAATGATCGATGGGGTTGAATTAAATAATGATGAATCTGCCTTATCACATGATACTTATCCAGATCGTAGTGGTAAAAGACACGATGTCGACATACATACTCAATAGGACATGGACCATCAAGGTTTTGAAGATTTTAGTACTGTTTCACCACCTAAAATCCTAATGAAGGCAGTTCTGAGTACTCATGCATCCACATCGCAACCTACGAAGAAGAGGAGGATAGTTCGATTTGATACTACAACTGTTCCTATGCAAGATAGCAAGAAAACTCCACCGTCTATTTCAGGAAAAAGTATGCCAACAGATCAATCACGGACTTCTGATTCAGAGCGTCTTGATGCACCAACGCTAACTCCATCATCATCCGGCAAGTCAGGTCATCAGGACAGTTCTGACCAAAAGTGGAATGAGTTGAAGTTCTTCTTACAGTCTTATGTAAGTTTCTGCATATAGCAAACACTATGTACAATTGAATTGTACAAACATTATCAAATTTATTGTTTGTTTATTTGCAGGTTGACCAAAAATTCACCTTCCTTCACAAAGTAATGGTTAAACAACATAAAGAATCAAATGTCAAAAGAAATAAACAACACCCAGAACTTATGTGCATGCTGAAACACATCAAACACATCAATGAAAAGGTAAATTTAACTGATTTTACTTATCACAATTAATGATTTTTGTATTTAACTACTGAAGTACATTCGTGACATTATCATTTTTGATATACATCACAATTTTCTATAATATTGATATACATCATAAATTATTGATAGAATTTTTTATTTTAATTTCGTTGAAAATTGTTCACTTACATAGAATACTTCATTGTACATAAACAGGTTGTTGACTAATCAAACTTGTAATGTTAATACGATACGATTATGGATGTTACAAAATACACACACACACTTATGTATATATCTAAATATACATAAAATACAAACATACAGTCATTTATATATCCTAATATATTTCATCTCTGTCTTGTACATCTAAATTATGTATATTTTTCAATATACATAACTTGATATGTATATGTAGATTATATACATAACACTGTAATGTACTTTTAATAACATATATAAGTTTATGGTCTGTAGTACCCATCATACAAACTCATCTTATCAACATTTCTAACTCATTCACACATAATCAATTATATATGTCGGATGAATTCAATACTATATTTGTCACTCTATATTTTATATCTTTATCAAACACTTGGGCATAAAATACCTCATTCATTGCAATTTTTTTTTCACATTTTTTTCCACAACAGGTCAATAAGATCAATATGTGGAATATTTACAAAAGGAAGATGTTCCATCAAAAGAACAGGTTGTTCATACAAATTTCTTTTCAACTAATGCAGACAATGCAAAAATGATATGTTTTTATAACTATGCATTTTTTTCCTATGATGATATTGTTCTTACACATATGTAATCCTAATTTCATAAGGATGATGAACTTGGAGGGTTTACAACTGGGGGTGTTCCATCAATAGATAATTTCGAAGAGATGGATATCGTCACTAGTTCGAAAGATAAAAATATTTTTTTCAAAATGACTTTTTCTCAAGTGATATATTGATATTAAATTTGTACACACACAGTCATGTATATATTCAAATACATTTCATCTATGTTTGTACATTAAACAAGTTAAATAATAAAGTTATATATATATATATATATATATATATATATATTTAATTTACATAACTGTGTTATGTATATCAACTTATCATACATAACTATGTAGTTAGTATTTTATAAATAACATAAATATTTTGTGTATAATTGACAACATACAGTACTGCAATGATATGTATATGTAGATTATATACATAACACTGTTATGTATTTTTAATAACAAACATAAGTTTGTGGTCTATAGTACCCATCATACAAGCCCGTCTTATCAACATTTCTAACTCATTCACACATAATCATTTGTTACTCTACATTTTATATCTTTATCAAATATTTGGACAAAAGCACCTCATTCATTGCAATTTTTTTCCATATTTTTTTTATAAAACAACAATAGAATCAACAAGTTCAAGATGTGGAATGTTTACAAAAGGAAGATGTTTCATTAAAAGAACAGGTTGTTCATACAAATTTCTTTTCAACTAATGCGGACAATGCAAAAATGATAAGTTTTTATAACTATGCATTTTTTTCCTATGATAATGTTGTTCTTACACATATGTAATCCTAATGTCACAAGGATGATGAACTTGGAGGGTTTACAACTGGAGAGTTCCATCAGTAGATAATTTCGAAGAGATGGATATCGTCACTAGTTCAAAAGATAAAGGAAAAAAGGTATTTTTTACAAAATGATTTTTTCTCAAAGGAGATATTGATATAAAATCTATACACACACAGTCATGTATATATTCAAATATATTTCATCTATGTTTTGTACATTAAACATGTTAAATACTAAAGTTATATATATTTTTTAATATACATAACTGTGTTATGTATATCAATTTTTCATACGTAACTATGTAGTTAGTATTTTATAAATAACAAAAATATTTTGTGTATAATTGACAACATACAGTACCGTGTAGTATATTTTTATAACTTATTTAATAATAATGATTTATTTATTGTATTTTTCCAAACAACACCTACAACATCAACAAGACCATGATGTGGAATGTATACAACAGGAACATGTTCCGCCAAATAAGCAGGCTGATAAAGAATTCTTTCCAACAGAGGAACAAAAACGAAAAAAGGTATTTTTTTACAAAAAAGGCAGTTTCACATTGTTTAAAATTTTGTATTAACGAAAAAATTAAAATAAAACTTAGATTTGTTTCTTGTGTACGTTAACTGATGTTCTCTATAGTTATATTTGTTATAAGTTTGTATATGTCATTTTTTATACGTATATGTTTATAATATACATAGTTAATGCCTCATAAAAAGGAAACATCATCATAACCATTTCATACACATTTAAAATATTTTTGGTTCTCAGCCATAGTAATAACTCATTGTACCCAGAAATTGCTTGTGATAAAATGTACAAAAATCTCTTGAGGTTAGATATATCTCATAGTATAAAAGTTATTATTTCATAAAAATACACTTATTTAGTTTTGTATATGTTTTTTAATATATAACAAGATTTTGAAGGATTTAGTTCGGATGTTGGAACTTCCACATTAAATGCGCATGTCGAAGAAATGGTGAGTCAGGAAATGGGGGATATTGGAACTACCACATTGAATGCTCTTGTTGATGCAGTTGTAAATCAGAATCTGGATTACTCTAAAGTACAAAACCCTGAGAATATCCATGAAGATCATTCGGTAAATACATAAAGTGAATTTTTTTCATAATTGTACTGTCAGCATTTATAGTCAATTTTTTTTCTTTACAAACTTGTTTAAAGAAAACTTACATTATATACATTTAATTATCTATATAGGATGAACACTTGAGTACCCTTTCAGAATCTGCTCAATTGGAGATAGATGCTATAATGCAAGGTTTGGCAGCACCGGTAGATGATATTCCTCTTGAAGTTGTTAAACCGGTGGATGAAACAGTTAACTTGTATTCCCTATCTGATAGCCAAATTCCATCAAATTATTTTGATTCAGTTGTTGCGGCTCATCTAGCTGCAAAAACCCCAGCTAAATGAACCAGGACTAGGTCAAGAATTTTCAAGTCACCATACACGACTGACTTTGCATCTGGCTCAAAGGCCCTTGAGGATGAAAGCATAGAATTCAAATAGACATTTGCATTCGAAGGTTATGAAATATCTGACGATATTCCAAGTTCTATCATTGAAGAGTGCAAAAAATAGGTTCTTGAGGGTCTGTTGAAGTTTCATTCAAAAAAGTGAGTTCTAATAACACAAATATTATTTTGTTTCGTGAATATGCATGTATAATTTACACATTTTTCTTAATACAATTATTCAACTTTTTATAGGAAAATGAACGATGAACACTACAAAGCAAAAGCATCTTCCCTTGGAGTTTAGCAATATGATTTTGTTGTTGCTCATGCTCATTCTAAAAATTAGTTTTACTTGATGTCGCAGAAAAATTCATGTTGGAATGATGAGGTATTTTTAATTTGAATATTACCTTTTAAAACTTTTCATACATACATACATATATTGGCATCTTATTCATATTACACTTACAAAGAATGTCTTATACTTTGAAAACATTGATCTTTGTAGTTCATATACACATGTTCTACATGTGAAGAACATATCTATAAATATTATATTTGTTTGTTATGTTGTGTATTGTTATGTACATATACATATAACATTTTTATAGTAAATATATATACATATATTACCATCTGTTTAAGGTTATGAACATTACCTATGTATATTTCAAACAAATACATAGCTCATTCATATCGCTAACTGTTAAATGAAATGTCTTACTTATATTCATCATATCTTATGTTTGTACGTATTAGTATGTATATGTTCTACACATACTTTGTTCTTTTGTTTTAAATATTTATTTTTCAAGTAAGGAATATTACTTATTTATGTGAAGAACATATACATAAATTTAATATTTGTTTGTTATCCTTTGTATTATTACGTACATATTGTAACACCCCAATTTTCTGAATTGGAATACTACACGGTGATCATGACCCCGAAGGACCATAAGCTAACCCATGACTGATATCTGTACCTGTATACTTCATAATATATCATAAAATGTGAAAACATGAACATGAAAGGCCATAAGGTTCGAACTGAATAAACGTCTGATAACAACATGTCTGAAAAAAGGTATAACAATACCAAAACAAGTCATAAATACTGAAAATAATGAGATCTGAACATCTAATCTAACATCTAGTATAAAAGCCTCTAACTGAACTGAATAAGGAGTTGAAGGAACATGCCTCCAACTAACTCCATCTAGCAACTGAATAGTAAATGTAGCAATAATTATTTCGTCCTCGAATGAGAAGGACTCACTGCAAACTCTGAACACTGAAATACTACTGCTGATTTGGATCTCGTGCCTCTAAACCTATGGTGTAACATAAGAGAAAGAACCATAGCGCAAATGCGTCAGTACGTCTGAATATACTAAGTATACGAGTGAGGTAGGCTAAATCCAAAAGGGTTGAACAATACTGACTGATATGAACGTGAGAAAACATACATGCATAAGCAACTATAACTGAACTCGTGGAGATACTGACTACTGAGTCTGAACTTTGAATATTGACAATGTGAGTGTACTAATACTGAGATACTAAATAGATGAACAACTATTTTTGACAATTTGAATTATGAAGAACTGATTTGGTTGACTGTGTCTAAGAGTCCAGAAGTTGAATACTGATATCACGAATTCTAATAACTGATATGACTGATACATGAGTTCAGAAAATTGATATAACTGATATAACTGTGATGATCGGCCTAACTGATGTAACTGATACTGAGCGACTGTATCTGACAGTCTAAGTTCTGATGGAACTATCTGAGTTCTGTTTTGTGTGGAGTAACTAAATTTGAAATTAGTCCTATCTAGTGGGTGATCTTTAAATCTGATGATTCTGATACTGTTTAACTATAGTTGAGATTAGTCCTATCTAACGGGTGATCTCGAAGTCTATTTATAATGATAAGGATTGATTGACTCTAATAGTACTGAATATGTACTACTGAACTGAGTTGACTCTATCTGACAGTCCTGAATCTGTAACTGAAATTGTGGGATGTATTCATCTAACCGGCATGCCCTAAGCTAAGCTAAATGGGGTCCAATCTCTACCCTGACTAGAAGGGTGTCAAATCTGCGCCACTGGTAAGGACAACATCTGAGCAACCCTTATATAATAGGTAACTCTAGTGAGAATGGTGGGAACCGTCATATAACAGGTTAAGCCACCTCACCTACCCTCATATACCAGGCTGTGATGTCTCAACCTATGCTCGCTACATAGTTCTGGAACTTAGGGATTGCTTCTAAGGATCTCAGTCCTAATCTAGCGGGTAAGTCCCCATCCCTAGGATCGCTCAGTGCTGAATCCTACTCTCATCTGAAAGACACTGAACTAAATAACTGGGATGAACTGAATAACTGAATAGAAGTGATTAGCTAAACTAATACTAATTGACTAGAGTGATACTAGTAGTACTGTTTAGTGGAGCTAAACTAAGTTTTACTGGATTTCGATGACTGACGAAATGTACTGATTTCTGAGGACTGGTTGAGAGTACTGAAGTTACTGAGATTGAATTTGAATACTGAGGTTACAGATATTACTGAGTACTGAGATCACTGAGATTACTGAGGTTACTGAGCACTGAGATTACTGAGAATACTGAACTACTGAGATTACTGAGTTTTCCTGAGTCACATGACTGACTGAATTCTACTGAATCATGGCTTGATTTTGTATATCGTGAAACATGACATGGCTCTAGGCACACAACTATATTTTTGGGTACGAATTACCCCAGGACTCGATGGAAGGAAACAGACACAACATGACTGACTTGATTATAAGATTGTAGTCCACAATTCACATTGTCATAAGTAGGGGGTATTATACTTCATGTATTTATTCAACATCTCAAACATGGTAGGGGAAAGTATGGATATATTTCATATACATAATTCATCTCTCCATTATCATACATGCTTCATACTACAACAATAACAACATATAAATAGCATGGAAATCTATATTGAAGTGTATAGCTAACATGGACTTGTCATATAGATATCATGGAATCATGTAAATATGAATTTATAGCATCCTAGGCATTTTATCAAACACCTTGCATGCATTCTTTAAGGAATAGGTGGATTTCATACTTGCATCATATCAAACCACCCAAAGTTTGTGTTTTTCAACTAACAACCACATATATTCCATGAAAACACCTTTAGATATTATCTTGAAACTTAAACAACAATCATCAACAAGTACATGCTCATATCACCACAAAATTTTACAAAATAACATTTAAAAGCATGATTCTTAAGCTTTATGAACGAATTGAATCCATAGATGAACACTGCGCATACCTTAAAGCTTGATCTTGAAAGAGATCTAATGTTTTTGAAGGTTCCTGAAGAAATCCTTAGGCTTGACCATGATTTTTCTTGACTAGGGTTTAACCCTTTTGGGAAAGAATGTTCTTGTACCTGAGGAGATGATCTTGAGAGGAAACCCTAATCTTGTGGTTGAAAGTGTATGAGAGAGCTTTTTAAGATGTTTTTAGCTAAAGAGAATGGAAGATAATACGTTCTTTGAGGGTTATAAGTCATGGGAAGTGAAGGGAAAAGATCAAAACACCCTTATGAAATAAATTCCCAGTTGCTGAAAATAATAGCTGACGACATTTGTGACAAGGCATCAAAAATGTGGTAAGCCATCAAAAATGTCATCACACAGAAGCTAGAATCTGCCTAAGGCTGATGACATTTGTGACATGGCATCAAAAATGTGGTAAGCCATCAAAAATATCATCACACAGAAGCTGGATACTGCCTAGGGCTGACGACCTTCGTGATAGGGCATCACAAATGTGGTAGGCTACCATGAATTTCGTCACTTAGGAGCTGGTTTCTTCCTAAGGCTGACAAACTTCGTGGTAGGGCATCACAAGTGTGGTAAGCTACCACAAATGTTGTCACTTAGGAGCTGGTTTCTACCTAAGGCTGACGACCTTCGTGGTAGGGCATCACAAATATGGTAAGCTACCACGAATGTCATCACTTAGGAGCTAGTTTCTGCCTAAGTCTGATGACCTTCGTGGTAGGGCATCACAAGTGTGGTAAGCTACCACAAATATTGTCACTTAGGAGCTGGTTTCTACCTAAGGCTGACGACCTTCGTGGTAGGGCGTCACAAATATAGTAAGCTACCACGAATGTCGTCACTTAGGAGCTAGTTTCTGGCTAAGGCTGACGACCTTTGTGGTAGGGCATCACAAGTGTGGTAAGCTACCGCGAATGACGTCACACTCTTTCCAGCCTGACATGCTGGAGTAAAATAGGAATAACTCTTTACTCCGATATCGGATTTAGGCAAATTTGGTATCATTGGAAAGCTAATTCAATTATATATCTGTTGATAGGTCATGAGCTCAAAATTTCCAAGTATAATGAGAGATATGGTCATTTGAATCTGAATATGGCAATATCTTTCTCAAGAATTCGATCGGTGAGGAATGTTTTGATTCGTCTGATGGCTGGGAGTTATTTGAAGCCTTAATATACATCTAACTTACTCATAAAACTATAAAATAACCATGATGTACTATGCATGATCTTGGTACATGGCTCTAATATTGGTTTGGATTTTTTGGGGTATTACAATATCTCCCCCTTGGAAACATTCGTCCTCGAATGATGACTGCTTGAGAGGGGAGAAAAGATAAAATGATGCATATATAGCATGAATGACTGATCATGATTTCATGGCTGACATGACTGAAAACTAAGCATATCATACTGTACATGCATATCTGATGCATGGGTAGCTTATTTATTAATGTAGGACTGAGTGTTCTGATAAACTGAGTTTCTCAAACTGAGAATGCATATCTGATGCATAACTGATAAGCTGAATCCATGCATATCTGATGCATGATTATATGACTGACATGATACGTGAATATATGACTGAAAGCACTGGTAAGCTGATCACGCATATCTGATGCAGGAATACATAACTGAACTGACTCATGAACATGTAATAGTAAAGATACCAAGTTTGAAATGAAAACTGAGCATGAAACTAAATACCAAATTTGGTACTAAAATCTGAACGTGAGAATGAGTAAGCTCAAAGAAGACTGCTACCATAAACTAAAAATACTGATGAGTCTGAGATTCATTACTCAATATGCATGAAAGGAAACATAAGAACATAACTGAGTCTGGAACATGATACATAAACTGAACTGAGTCTATAATGCGTGACATGGATAGAGTATCGTATCATGGCTACACTGAGACATTGAGTACATGGCTTACTGCTGAGTTTTGAATCTAGAGGGTCGGCTCATAAGTAACACTTCCTCCAAGATAGATTTATAAAAAAATAACATGTTTAAATCACGGAAGTTTGGGGGCTATAGTGTATCTCCCCCTTGGGACACTATGTCCCTTGAAGAATGTTGGACTAACCTTCCTGAGATACTGAGGAAGTTGAGGCGATGCACAAGGCACCTAGGTATAAAATCATGATTAATTATCTGAGATCTAAAACTGAAGCATGATGTACAAATGCATAGACATACTGACTTATCTAATTAACTAAGTAACTGGTAGCTGAACGCTGGGTATGCAAGACTGAATTGCACTTAATCTGAGTAGCTGGGCTAAGGCCATAAAGTATTATGCATATGATAAGGGACTGACTGGGTAACATGAGGTAACTGATCATGGATTTCATGAAAGCTATATTGTCTAAAAATACAGGACCAAACGTATTACATGATTTGAAAACATTCCATAGACTGAGGTATTAAAATTCCTATAATTGAATAGCTGATAACTGTACACTATGGTTAAGCAAGTCTAAAACTGAACTGAATTTCTGAGCTGAATACTGATCTAAAGCTGACACTATAACTTAAGACTGTAATGGGGATCCATACTGGATCTAAATGTTGGGTCTTGATAACTGAATATTGAAAGTAAGGTTTAAACTGATACTGAAGTGCTTAATTCTAAGATTGAAAACTAATTACTAAGTACTGAACTGTAACTAAGTTGTGATAGTTGCACAATGAAGGCTGACATAAGTCAAGGATCTGAATATACATTCACACTCTTAATTTTCACAATTTCTAAGTACTACCTCTTGCTAGCTCCTTGCTTGCATACTAACAAGATATTCAAGCCTATCTTCGTATCTACACCCTCGTATAAAACATGCATGCAATAATCTGCTCTTAACATGAAATATTAACTCTCTCCCATCTAAGAAATTTCTCAACACTACACTATTCTCATAAAGAGAGCTCGCTGAAGGGTTAAATCAAGAGAACTTGAAATATGAATAAACACATAACTGAACTTGGCACTTGACTAAAGTCTGAGGGATAGAATATAAATACCATGTGTGTACCAAAAGGTCTGAACTGAGGGTATGCATGACATAGTCTGAATTTAACTGATCAGTGGAGGCATAGATGAGTCATGGAAACTGAGTATACTGGGGAGCATGATATATGTACATAAGTCATGAGTTGTATGACCTGATTCTGGAATGTCTGAGTTCGTGAAACATGATTTGTAACACTGAGTGATCTAGGACTAAATTCCCTATACTGGGAACTAAAAGTGCACACAATTCTATGGAATGCGTGTGAATATAAGCAGTATTTATGGAATCTGAGACATAAAGCATGCATAGGCATTATGCTAACTAAAGTATGAAGCTTTACGCTGAGATAAGGATGGGTCGGGAATTATTTTCCCTAACTACTTTTCTATACATACTGGCACTACTACTGGAATCTGAGAACCTAACTTGGGTACTTTATCTACCATCCCCACTTGGATTTAAGCCATCATCATAATTTTGTGAGCACTAAACTAAACTCTGAACTAAACTGCAATCATCATCACATATTTACACTCTAATTAACACATGTTTCCCTTACTAAACAGATCATCTTCCCCTGTTTCCCTCACATACTACTAGTATCACATTTACACCTTCATACTTAATTTTGAATCAATAAACTTAAATTTCTAACTCACACTGTTCAAGACTACTGATTCATTATGGCACAACTATCCCCAAGAATACATAGTCTGTTCAATTTGGATATCCTTATCCCAACCCTACTACTACTAAACTCATGGGTTCATACTTCTAACTCTAGTCATATGCTATCATAGGATTTTAAGAAGTGATCTGCTGGTATATCTAAGTCTGGGTTCGAGAATGAGTTCTCATGATCATGAATGAGATCCGTATAACTTTGGGACATAACTAAACTGATGGGATACTATTGAGCATGAGGGAAATCTCATAGCTATCTGTAGGGACTATTTGATAAAGCCCTATCTGTAGGACTTGAGCTTCACTACTTCTGTTACCTTGAAAGTAAGGTAAAGTTGACATGAATAAAGCATGATGAGAATCTGCATGAGTTTTCTTAGAGAACCTTTCTATAGCATGATCTGAGACATGAAAAAAGGGAAATTATTCCTAAAACATCTCGTAGCCTCCTGCACATAAGTGTGGTGCACAACACACGCATGTACAATACTTTACTAGATGCGGCTTTCAGACTTCCTAGGACTCTATTGAACCTTAGGCTCTAATACCAAGTTTGTAACACCTCAATTTTTTGAATCGGAATGCTACACGGTGCTCATGACCCCAAAGGACCACAAGCTAACCCATGACTGATATCTGTACCTGTATACTGCATAATATATCATAAAATACGAAAACATGAACATGAAAGGCCATAGGGTTCAAACTGTATAAACGTCTGATAACAACATGTCTGAAAAAGGTATAACAATACCAAAACAAGTCATAAATACTGAAAATAATGAGATCTAAATATCTAATCTGACAACTAGTCTGAAAGCCTCTAACTGAACTGAATAAAAAGTTGAAGGAACATGTCTCCAACAAACTCCATCTAGCAACTGAATAGTAAATGTAGCAATAATCATATCGTCCTCGAATGAGAAGGACTCACTGAAAACTCTGAACACTGAAATGCTACTGCTGATTTAGAGCTCATGCCTCTGAACCTATGGTGTAATATAAGAAAAATCACCATAGCACAAATACGTCAGTACTTCTGAATGTACTGAGTATACGAGTGAGGTAGGCTAAATACAAAGGGTTATATGGATGAGCAATACTGACTGATATGAATGTGAGAATACATACATGCATAAGCAACTATAACTGAACTCGTGGAGATACTAACTACTAAGTCTGAATATTGACAATGTGAGTGTACTGATACTGAGATACTAAATAGATGAACGACTATTTCTGACAATTCAAATTATGAAAAACTGGTCTGGTTGACTATGTCTAACAGTCTTGAAGCTGAATACTGATATCATGAATTTTGATAACTGATATGACTGATACATGAGTTCAGAAAACTGATATAACTGTAATGATCGGCCTAACTGATATAACTGATATTGAGCGATTGTATCTGACAGTCTAAGTTCTGATGGAACTGTCCGAGTTCTATTTTGTATGGAGTAACTAAATTTGAGATGAGTCCTATCTAGCGGGTGATCTTTAAATCTAATGATTCTGATACTATTTAACTATAGTTGAGATCAGTCTTGTCCAATGCATGATCTTGAAGTCTATTTATAATGATAAGGATTGATTGTCTCTAACAGTACTAAATCTGTACTACTGAACTGAGTTGATTGTATCTGACAGTCCTGAATCTGTAACTGAAATTGTGGGATGTATTCATCTAACCGACATACCCCAAGCTAAGCTGACTAGGGTCCAATCTCTGCCCTGACTGGAAGGGTATCAATACTGCGCCACTGGTAAGGACAACATATGAGCAACCCTCATATAACAGGTAACTCTAGTGAGAATAGTGGGAACCCTCATATAACAGGTTAAGCCACCTCATCTACCCTCATATAACAGGCTGCGATGTCTCAACCTATGCTGGCTACATAGTTCTGGAACTTAGGGATTTCTTCTAAGGATCTCAGTCCTAATCTAGCGGGTGAGTCCCCATCCCTAGGATCGCTCGGTGCTGAATCCTACTCCCATCTGAAAAACACTGAACTAAATAACTGGGATGAACTGAATAACTGAACTGAACTAATTAGATGAACTAATACTGATTAACTAGATTGATACTAGTGGTATTGTTTAGCGTAGCTAAACTAAGTTTACTGGATTTCGATGACTGACAGAATATACTGAGTTTTGAGGACTGGTTGAGAGTACTGAAGTTACTGAGATTGACTTTGAATACTGAGGTTATAGATATTACTGAGTACTGAGATCACTGAGATTACTGAACTACTGAGATTACTGAGGTTACTGAGCATTGAGATTACTGAGAATACTGAACTACTGAGATTACTGAGTTTTCCTGAGTCACATGACTGACTGAATTCTACTGAATCATGGCTTGATTTTTTATATCGTGAAACATGACATGGCTCTAGGAACACAACTATATTTTTGGGTACGAATACCCCCAGGACCCGATGGAAGGAAAAAGACACAACATGACTGACTTGACCATAAGATTGGAGTCCACTATTCACATTGTCATAAGTAGGGGGTATTATACTTCATGTATTTATTCAACATCTCAAACATGGTAGGAAAAAGCATAGATATATTTCATGTACATAATTCATATCTCTATTATCATACATGCTTCATACCACTACAATAACAATACATAAATAGCGTGGAAATCCATATTGAAGTGTATAGCTAACATGGACTTGTCATATAGATATCATGGAATCATGTAAATATGAATTTCTAGCATCCTAGGCATTTTATCAAACACCTTGCTTGCATTCTTTAAGGCATAGGTGGATTTCATACTTGTATCATATCAAATCACCCAAATTTTGTATTTTTCAACTAACAACCACATATATTCCATGAAAACACCTTTAGATATCATCTTGAAACTTAAACAACAATCATCAACAAGTACATGCACATATCACCACAAAAATTTACAAAATAACATTTAAAAGCATGATTCTTGAGCTTTATGAACGAATTGAATCCATAGATGAACACTACGCATACCTTAAAGCTTGATCTTGAAAGAGATCTAATGTTTTTGAAGGTTCCTGAAGAAATCCTTAGGCTTTCCCTTGATTTTTCTTGACTAGGTTTTAACCCCTTTGGGAAAGAATGTTCTTGTTCCTGAGGAAATGATCTTGAGAGGAAACCCTAATCTTGTGGTTGAAAGTGTATGAGAGATCTTTTTGAGATGTTTTTAACTAAAGAGAATGGAAGATAATACGTTCCTTGAGGATTATAAGTCGTGGGAAATGAAGGAAAAAGACCAAAATACACTCTTGAAATAAATTCCCAGTTGCTAAAAATAATAGCTGACGACATTTGTGACAAGGCGTCAAAAATATGATAAGCCGTCAAAAATGTCGTCACACAAAAGCTGGACTCTGCCTAAGGCTTACGACATTTGTGACATGGCATCAAAAATGTGGTAAGCTGTCAAAAATATTGTCACACAGAATTTGGATACTGCCTAAGGCTGACGACCTTCGTGATAGGGCATCACAAATGTGGTAAGCTACCACGAATGTCGTCGTTTCTGCCTAAGGCTGACGTCTTCGTGGTAGGGCATCATAAGTGTGGTAAGATACCATGAATTTCATCACTTAGGAGCTGGTTTCTGCCTAAGGCTGACGACCTTCGTGGTAGGGAATCACAAATGTGGTAAGCTACCACGAATGTCGTCACTTAGGAGCTGGTTTCTGCCTAAGGCTAACGACCTTCGTGGTAGGGTGTCAGAAATGTGGTAAGCTACCACGAATGTCGTCACTTAGGAGCTGGTTTCTACCTAAGGCTGACGACCTTCGTGGTAGGGCTTCACAAATGTGGTAATCTACCACGAATGTCGTCACACTGTTTCCTGCCTGACATGCTGGAGTAAAATAGGAATAACTCTTTGCTCCGATATTGGATTTAGGAAAAATTGGTTCTTTGGGAAGCTAATTCAATTATCTATCTGTTGATAGGTCATGAGCTCAAAACTTCCAAGTATAATGAGAGATATGCTCGCTTGAATATAACTATGGCAATATCTTTCTCAAGAATTCGATCAGTGAGGAATGTTTTGATTCGTCTGATAGCTGGGAGTTATTTGAAGCCTTAATATACATCTAACTTACTCATAAAACTATAAAAGAACCATGATGTACTATGCACGAGCTTGGTACATGTCTCTAATATTGGTTTAGATTTTTCAGGGTATTACACATATACATATATAATTTGTATATTAAATATATATACATATAGTACCATCTGGTTAAGGTAATGACATTACCTCAGTATATTTCTAATAAATACATGACTGATATATATCGTTAACTGTGTAATAAAATTTCTTGCTTATATTCATTATATTTTATGTATTGTTCATATTCACGTCTATGTACTAGATGTGTAATGCAATTACTAGTTGTAACGTACATAAAATATTTTAAGCATATTGGCTCACATATTATGTGTTTATCATGTTCAATAGGGTATGGAATACCGGATAAAGAAATATTCCTCCGAATTCTTTGCATATGTAGCATTCATTCTATGTATGTGCAAAATTGCAATGAATAACTATACGTATGTGCAGATTCATTATATACCTGTGCAGATTAAAATGTTTTATCGTAACTGCCTGCAAGTTATATATATAAAATCCACAATTATGTTTACTTCTTTTACCTATTATTACTGTTTGTATACATATATAAATATGTTCACATTGTACATCAACCTAATGTCTCTTTTTTGTATTTTAATTTTGTAGCATATTGATGTGATATTTTATCACTTGCACAAGAAATCAAAATTACGGACTGATCAAGAATACCGATTTACCACAATAAACTATTTTTTCAAGAATTATATTGAGAAGACATACCGTAGATATTATCCTAATGATTCGGACACGGTACTTTCTACTCAACAGGATTATGCTGATCTGTAGTTGTCACCGACAACGAAAATGCAGTAAACAACATAATCAAGGGATTTTCAATACCAGCTGGGTTGCCCTGGCACCTTTTTGATGAGGTGTATGTTCTAATGAACTACACTCGGAATTTTCACTGGGTGTTAGCTGTTATAGCTCTAAAGGATAGACGTATATGCGTCTATGATTCGCTGTCCAACATAAGAAATATGGACTCATCCGCTGAGATTCAGAAGTTGGCGGTGATGCTCCCAACCTTCTTGTCTGATAGTGGATTTTTTTGAACAAACATCCCGTACAGATTGGCCAAACCTTGATGCATACGGGGATAAACTGAGTGATACGACGCAGTTACTGAATACCAATCCATTGGAGGTTAAGTATGTGCAAAACATTTCTCAACAAGATTGTGATAGTCTGTAAGTAATCTGCACTTAGTGTTTTCTTAAATATTATTTTACAATGTGTTATAATTATATAATGTGTTTATTTTTTCGTGACAGAGACTGCGGAGTTTTTGTTGCTGGATATGCAGAATACATAAGCGAAGGAATGTCAGTCCCAATAGTTGGTTTTGAAGCGGCATACCATTGTTTGCGATACGCATCTCTCTTTAAAAATTATGGTATTCAGAAAGCAAAAAAGGATTATGTCAGTGAGAATGAAGACCCTCCAAGACCAAGGCGAACAAAACACTCAATTCCTGATGAAATGGCCATTGTTAGAATTGGGTAGGAGGACAGTTTATTATGATTTACAAAATGTTTACTAATATGGGTTTTGTTTGGAATGTTGCATTTTCAACAACTTTAGAATTTTTTCTTATTATAAATTTGTTTTAACAGTTTTTTAAGCAATGTTTATGGATTAGTGATAAAAATTCCTTTGCTTATTATTCTTTTGTGAACATGATTTGTCGTTCTATATATATTTGTGAACTAATCTACATATACATATGTATATTAAATAATACTGATAAACAGATGCTTATAAACCACATTTCTTTTATACAAATAACATATCATTTAAGTTTATGTTTTTATTCTTTTAAATATGTACGACTACGTATACATATACATATTGTATACTGATGATGTCATATGTATGTTATACGCTTATTGCATTATTAAACTATTGTATTGTTTGTTGTGTGTATAACTGTTATCTTATGCTTATAAAGAACAAACCAAATTAACTTCCTGATTTAGTGTATATGTAGTAATATACACAGCACAATCTTATGCTTAAAAAGAACAAACCAAATTAGCTTCATGTTTGAGTGTATAAGTAGCAATATACACAGCTACACAGCACTATCTTATGCTTATAATGAACAAACCAAATTAGCTTCCTGATTGAGTGTATATGTAATAATATACACAGTACTCTAAACTACAAAACATATTTCTTCATTCCTATATATAGCAACTTAGCATATTTTATTTTTTCTTGAATGTGTGTATATGTCAACATTTACATATTGTTTATACCTTCGTTCTTATGCCTAAATATAATTTTTAGAATGCATTTACATGTCAACTACACTGCATTTAGTCTAAATAATTTTATAAATTTTGGAATGTTCATAGAATATTTTTTAATACCACTCATTCATAGAACAAACTCATAATTTACATATCCATCTTATAAGCTTTTAACATACATACAGTTTTATAAGCTACATACATTTAAATATGAATTTTTTATCATTAATAAGACATATTTATCAATAAATAAAAACAAATACACAAAAAAATGTGAGCAAAAAATGGCAAATTATATCTGATCGAAACTCAGTAAACAAATACTTAACTTTCTTTTTGGTAGTTTGAATGTTAAAATTTCAAACTAAATCTGAAAATTGATGAGCTTAACTATGCAAACAAATACTTACAAAAAAAATAAAAATACTTAATACCAGTAGACAAATACACATAAAAAATTGAGCGATAAATTGACTAAAATCAATCATAAATTGAACAAAAATCTTACTTATTTCAATTTTAAAATAGCAAACAAAAACTGTTAACTAACTTCATTTCTAAAAAACAGAAAAAGAATAATCGAGTTATTAATCTTCAAGAGTCAACAAAAACTAAAACTTAATTCTCTTTTGGGAAAAAATTGCAGGAACGCCTATTGTGTCCTTCATGTCCACAACGTCCGCAACGATTTGTGCTTGATGAAAGTGTTTCGCTAGATTTTTTCTTCCGCCCTTTCTTCGGCCTTCCTGGAAGCCTTTTAAATATCGGGGGCAACACTTCTTGCTCAGCTACACTATTAGGAACATTCCAGTCTGTCCTATCTGGCATGGAAATGATTGAAACTTCATAAGTCTTCACCAAAGTAGCTGGTTTGCAGTATTCAGAACAATATGGACCAAATTTCTTTACATGTTTAGATTTCAATATGGAAATAGCGTGAGCACAAGGTATTTGGTCTATTTGGAACCTCCAACGACTGCATGACTCACTTTCAAGGTCGATAATGTATCTTCGTCCAGATTTATAAACTGAATATATATACGGTGAAGACGCCTTAACCTGAAGAGAATAAAAAATACATACATTGAACTTTATCAGTAATTTTTATTTCATTTTGGAAAAATAAAATGTTTACTTTGATTATAACAATACATATAACTACATGGTAAAAACTCACAAAAATTGATACATACCGTCATCCTCAACACTTTCGTACCATTGATACGCCAGAAACATTATCAGATATATATAGTATTATATGTATATTAATCGAAAGTTATGTATATGTACATTATATACATGACACTGTAATGTATTTTTAATAATATACATAAGTTTGTGGTCTATAGTACCCATCATACAAGTCCGTCTAATCAACATTTCTAACTCATTCACACATAATCATTTGTTACTCTACATTTTATATTTTTATCAAACAGTTGGGCAAAAACACCTCATTCATTGTAAATTTTTTTCACATTTCTTTTCATAAAACAGCAACAGGATCAACAAGTTCAATACATATAACTGCATGGTAAAAACTCACAAAAATTGATACATACCGTCATCCTCAACGCTTTCTTACCATTAAGAGTTAAGATTTCATCAAATCTACGTCCCAACGTAGTACTTGTATATGAAGCTATCTCACTGCTTTTACAGTTCCAAGATCCAAATAAAATTCGCGCCTCTTCTAAGAATCCATTTATTGGCAATTTTCTGGCCTCCACCAAACACCCATTAATACACTCAGCAATATTCGAAGTCATCATCCGACCTCTGTTTATCGGTGAATAACACCTACTCCACTTTTCATATCCAGCTTCTTGTAGATATTTTTTCACTCTCGAATCAGCTTTTTCAATTTTTGCCATTAGGTAGTCAAAATCCTCTTTTCGATAAGCCTTGGCCATTGAATAATACAAATCACTAATACTTTCTTTGCTTTTCCGAAAGTAACCACAAACATTTTTTCAGAGATGTCAAATACATGTAAAATGTGGGACATTTGGATATACAACACTAACTGCTTTGATGATACTTTCATTTTGATCAGAGACAACACACATGTTGTCACGTTCTCCAAAAGCAGCTTTGAATTGGTTGAAAAACCAAGACCATGAGCTGTCATTTTCCATATCCACAACTCCGTACGCAAGTGGTAAAATGCATCCTAATTTACGTATAAACTATATTAATATTGATAAGTTGTCAAAACTAATTTGTTATACTACAACATATATTTTACAATGAAATACAAATTCTAAATAAATATAAATGAAAAATATTATACCTGCACCGTTGAGTGTACTTGCTGACAGACAAATCCCTTGATATAGTCCACTTAAATGCGCACCATCAACAACTATAACGGGTATACAAAACTCAAAACCCCTTATCATTGGATGCAACGCTATAAAAAGATACATAAATCAATTATCCCAAGACTTATGCATTGCAATGTGAGAATTTAGATAGACATTATTCAACATATATATGTATCTCGGCATCTGTCTATACCCATCAGTTGGACTACCTCTAAAAATCGCTATGGCGCGCTCCTTTGCACGCCATGCCTTCATATAGTTTATATCAACATCATATACAACTTTCATTTCTTCCATGATGTCTCCCGGTGTGTACTTTCTTTTATAGTTAACTAATTTAGGAGCCGCGAATTCACACACAAAAGCAGTAGTCGCCATAATATTCTTCAGAACCCTATCACTCAAACGACATGAATGTTCTGGATTAAATCTCCTAATGATAAAAACATCTATTTTTTTATAGCTAGATGCTTCCAACATTCATTCACAATCCTCATTATGGCATCGGAGGAAATAGCTGCAATATGCAGTTACATATACTGTAATAAGTTTTTGTTGATGTTCATAACATTTCAGTGTTACTATTCAGGGAAACTATAACAAAATCAGAAAAAAAATATTACATGCCCAAATAACATTGATTTTATTCCACATTTACAACATATACATTTTTTAGAAGTCATTAGTTGAAATTTAAAAAAAAAAACGTATGCATATGAACTAATTTCAAATGTTGATACCAGAAAAATACATATACATAAGAAATATTATGTATATTTTAAACATTTGAGAATTACATACGCTTCTTTCCTTCTGCACATTCTTTTATTCATTGTTCTAGTACTACAACACCACATTAACGTAAACAAATAATATAGAATGTTTACTTAAACCTACAATCAATCACTTCATGCGATAAAAAAATTTAAATTACATATCCGCTTCAGTTCATAACAATTTCAATCCATAAATAAATTACAATATAAATAACATAACATAATCTATACAGTTTACAAAAAAATATTTCTAAGACAACAAAATAAATTTATTACCTTTTTTTATCTGAACGTTTAGCTCTTGAATTGAATCCATGTGTCACAACATACTTTGACATCACAGAAACGAGCGTCTTTTTATCCTTATACATCTGTTTCACCTTCACATCAATGCTCTTGCTATCACAAATAAGATTATCAAGATCAAATTTCGGAATATACAACGCATATTGATTATGCATCTCTGCAATTGCTAGAGCCATAACATCTGATTCAACACCCTCCACGCAAACAACAACTCCTGTATCTCTATCAAACTGTATCTCATCGGAAGACTTACCAATTGTTGATATGCACAATGGATACATCAAGAATGCTGGTTGCGCTTTCATCAACTCGACATACAACCGTACTCCATTGTCATTACGGATATGAAAAGGTGAAGCATTACCATCGACTACATAACGTACCTCAATAGTTTTTCGAAGTTCATCAATGTTTAATTCCATAGTAATTGACGAAATCAACTTCAGGTAACTTACTGATTTCGCAACAACTATTCCTTCGCTTTTATAATTTACATATTCTGTTTCTGTTCCTCACTTACCAGCGTACCTCAAAAGTATATCAATATTCATCTTATTGATGTCGAATTCGAATTTTTTCCTTCAACACTATCAACATAAACAGTGACTGTACTTTTTTTGTGTGTGTGAATTGAGTGTTATTTGTTTTTCTTGAAGTTGAAAAAATCTTCTTTTTCAACAGGATCAATAAAATATGTGTTTTTTTTTATATGTGAATTACATATGAGTTTTTTTAAATGTATTTGACTAATTCAAAATTTTAAAATCAGCAGTTGTTACATAATTTAAGGAAGGCATTAATCCACTAATTTAATTTGTTGAATTAAAAGCGTGATTAAAGGAAGGAATCCGTTATTTCCTTTTTATATGCCAGAAACATTATCAGATATACATAGTATTATATACATATTAATCGAAAGTTATGTATATTAAAAAGGGAGAGAGAGTACAAATTTTAAGAAAAGTGGGATAGGGTGTAATTAGTTATCAAAGGGTTGGTATTTGTGTTATTTATACTAAATAATATGATTATTCGTTTGTTTTATCCATGTTAAATGAGTTGGGTATCCAACCCATTTAATAGATGGGTCAACCCATATTATCCATTCTAAAATATGAATAACTCATGGGTATCCACACTAATTACACTTTCCTTAATGTATGACATATGTAAAATGTACAACCTCTAAATTATACTTATTAAGGGTGAGTTTGGAATGAAGAAAAATACTTTAAGAATAGAATTTTTTTAAAAAAATTTAAATTTTTTTTTTTAAAAGTTGACTTTTTCATTTAAATTATTTGAACCACCCTTTTCTCTTTTTTTCTTTTTTCATGTCTTTATTATTTTTTATTTTTGTTTTCTTTTTTAATTTTTCATTTCTTTTTAATTTTCTCTCTAGCTTCTTCTTTTTTATTTTTTATTTCTCGTTTTTCTTTTTGTATTTTTTTCTTTTTCCTGTGCCCCCATTTTTTTCTAGTTTAATTTTTTTCTATTTTTATTTTTTTTCATTTCTTTCTTTTGCTTTTTCTCTCTCTCTTCTATATCTAGCTTTTATTCCTCTTTATTTTTTTTCTCATTTTCTCTTTTCTATTTTAACTTTTTGTACTTTTGAAAAATATTACTACGTCGAACACAAAAAATACCACAGCCACTTGTTGTATTTGTATGTGCATTATCATTTATATTTTTATATTTTTAAGTATAATTATATTTGTATTTTATAGTATGCATTGTTTGTATTTTTAAATAATTAAAAAATAACTATTTGAAGTATTCGTTGACACAAATGATAAATTATACATATTTATGTCTAAAATATTTAAATAAAAATATTAAACTTATTTAAAGCATATTTTATGATACAAATAAATATAAAACACAACAACAAAAAATGAGAGGAAAAAATACAAAAAAAAACAGATAACAAAAAAGAAAAAATGAAACAAAGAAAAAAGAAAAAAGAAAAAGTAAATACAAAAAAAGGAAAAAAGGAAAAAATGAAACAAAACGAAAAAATTAAAGAGAAAATTAAAAAAACAAAGATGAAAAAAATTGAAAAGAAAAAATGAGATGAAAAGAAAAAAATGAAAAAGAAAAAAACAAAAAATGAGAAAGAGAAAAAGAAGAAAAAAAACGAAAAGGAAAAAGGAGAAAAAAGAGAAGGAAAAAGCTGGAAAAGAAAAAAGAAAGATATAAAAAGAGAAAAATTAAGGGAGAAACAAATGAGAGATTATGGATTGTATTTAATTGGCAAGAGAGGCTATGGATTGTAACAAATCGAAACTTAGGCTAAATTAAATAATTAGAAACTTATCCATGTAGTTTTCCTTGTAATATAGGAGTACTTTTGTCTTTACATAATAAGAAGTAATGGATAATATGGATATTCATATTATTTATTGGATTTACCCATTTTATCCATGTTAAATATGAGTTTGGTGGGATATTTTATTTATTTTCATATGACCCATTTTCAATCCGCTCATATCCAACTCGATTCGTCTGTTCGCCACCCCTAGGTTAGACTAAGATATCTTGTGTCCAACCCTTAAAATTTTGAGTGAATTGGGTGGGCCATTAATTTTTGGGTTATATTTGACACCCTGCTAGCAATATATGAATATATGTTTATTTCTTGCTTCCTGATGAGACATTACCCAAGAGAACCATAAGGTGTCACCATGCTTAGCCAGCAAAAGATTTTGCAGTCATATCACCTATGATATTACACTAGATATGTTATTATTGTTTTCATTTTATAGCATATTGTGTTACATTTCGAGTCAAGGTCCCTATAATTTATATTATATTAAAAGTATGAAGATCCTTAGAAAAGTGATTGAACTTTTTGCCCTTTATTAAAAAACTCTATAATAGATAAAATCGTCTTTTTATTATTTTAAAAAAAAATTAACCTAAAAAATTCAGTAAAATTTAATTCTTAAAACCTTTCCTTATTTGAATTGTATACCTAAATTTAGGAATTTTGAATCAATTAAAAACTATATCTTAAATAAATCTTTAAAAATTTTAATCAATTGGTAGCACTATTTTGGCTTTTTTTTTCCTTCACGTATGTGTCCTTATGGGTAAAAAATTTTGTTTACAATTAATTTCAGTTATAACTTTCTTTGGTTTGATTATTTAATTTAAGTAGGAATTTGTAATATTTAACAATTCTAAATCAATTAGAATTTATCTTATGTATATAAAAAAAATCTACAATTCTAATTAAATGTTATTTTGGATCAAAATTTACAAGAAACTGTAGGAAAATTATTTAGTTATTTCAAAATAATTTACATTTGAAGTGTATTGAAAAAGTCATGTCTTTAAATGTATTTTAGAAGCCACGTAAAGACTTACTCTAGAAGCCATCAAGAGATGGACTTGAGAAGTCTTACTCTAGAAGTCATCAAGAGTTGTACTTGATAAGGCTTACTTTGGAAGCCATTAAGAGATATACTTAAGAAGGTTTACTTTGAAAGCCATCTAGAGATATACTTGAGAAGACTTACTTTGGAAGCCATCAAGAGGAGTACTTGAGAAGCTAAATCTTACCTATAAATACTCCCTCAACCCTCACAACAATCTTTAACATTAAAAATTTTCTCTTTAATTTCTCTCTTGTAATCTTGCTTAATGATTTAGTTAATATAGTTTAACTTGCTAGTAGTTGTACAAATAATTTTATTGATTCCTGTATCCTGTAATTAATTAGGGAAGTGCTTGTTTAATCCTAAGAAAACATTTCACACTGCTGAAATAGTTTCTTAAGACAGTGCCTAGCACGACTCAAGTATAATTAATATATCACTTAAAAGAATATCATATCAATATTTATTTAATATTCAGTATTATTAACTGTTATTATTATTGTTCCCCAACAATCTAAGAAACTATGGTAAATAATTCTTTCCTGGTACTTCTGCTACCAAAGAAACTCTTAATACTCCTGTTCCAGTTGTTCTACCATGTGCAAAACTGTTTTCTGATGTTACAAATATTGAAACATTTGCTAATGAAAACTTTAAAAGGTGGCAAGAATAATTTTTCTCACTACTTGATGTTTATAGTGTTGCATATGCTTTGTCACAAATATAACCTGATGCAGACGTTGATAGAAAAATTTTGGAATCATGGTAATACGCCAATAAGGTATGTCTCTATACTATTTTACAAACAATTTCTAATGAAGTATTTGATGTGTATTGCAGTTGCAAAGAAGCAAAAGTCATTTGGGAAGCTTTAATCAAGAAGTTTACAGCTGAAGATGCAACCAAACAAAAGTTTGTGGTTGGAAAATTTTACAATTGGCAAATGAGTGATGTTAAAGAAATGAAAATTCAAATAAATAAATACCAAAAACTGTTAGAAGATTTGAAGGCTGAGGACATCGCTTTTCCAGGAAAATTTATTGCTGGAGTATTGATTGAAAAATTGCCCAAATCATGAAATGACTATAAAAATAACTTGAAACATAAACAGACAAATTTTACTATTGAGGAAATAATAACTCATATTCTAATTGAAGATACCAACAGAAAGGAGTCATTCAAAGCTAAGCAGGCTGCGCTCAAAGCAAATTTAGTACAAGGTCAACACAGCAACAATAAAAGGTATGGTAATAAGTTTCAAGGTTACAAGTGAATATGGTGGCACATATAAGAGAATGGGTCGTAGACTCTGGGGCTGCTCAACACATTTGTGTAAATCGAGAAGCATTTGCCTCCTATACATCAATAAGAGATGATAGTGAAGTGGTCTACCTTGGAGACTCAAGAACTCTTGGGCAAGGGTAAAGTACTCCTAAAACTCACTTCAGGGAAAACTTTAGCCCTCATGGATGTGCTACATGTTCCTACAATGCGAGCAAACCTGATTTTGGTAGCTTTGCTGGATAAAGCTGGAATGAAAGTGTCTGTTGAATCTAATAAGATTATTTTGAACAAAAATAATGTATTTGTGGGAAAAGGCTATTGTAACCATGGACTTTATGTACTTAATATTATCAATGATAATGCATCAACTTCTGCTTATATGATTGAGTCTATTTTTTATAGCATGCTAGATTAGGACATTTTAATATTAAATATATAACGAATATGCAATCACTTGGTTTAATATCTGACTTAGACTCAAGTAATTTCGATAAATGTGAACTATGTGCTGAAGCTAAAATTACTAAAAAGTCATGTTTTTCAGTTAATAAAGAAACTGAACTGTTATCTTTGATTCACACTGATTTGGGTGACTTAAACCAAACTATGACTAGAGGTGGTAAAATATATTATGTGACCTTTATTAATGAATTCTCTAGATTTACTAAGTTGTATTTGCTTAGAAATGAAGATGGTGCATTTGATGCTTTTGTGTCTTATAAATCTGAAGTTGAAAATCAACTTAGTAGAAAAATTCAGAGAATTAAATCTGATAGAGGTGGAGAATATGTATCTTTAAATATATTTTTTGTGAAAAATAAGGTATTATTCATGAAGTAACTCCGCCTCATTCTCCTGAGTCTAATGGTGTAGCTGAAAGAAAAAATAGGATACTGAAAGAAATGATGAATTCTATGTTAATTAGCTCTAATGCACCTGATAATTTATGGGGTGAAGCTATTTTATTTGCATGTCATTTACATAATAGAATTCCTCATAAAAGAACAGGCAAAACTCCTTATGAATTTTGGAAAGGTTATAAACTTAATTTGAAATATTTAAAAGTGTGGGGTTGCCTTGCTAAAGTTCTTCTTCCTGAACCTAAAAAGAGGAAAATAGATTCTAAAATTGCTGATTGGATATGTTGAACATAGTGTTGCATATATAATTGAGACAAAGAATGCTGAATTATTTGAACATACTTTTCCACTATGTGATAAAATCTCTCATGCACCTGTTGAAAGAGAAAATGAATCAACCTCTAATATTGAGGAACTAAGAAGGAGTAAAAGGCCTAGAAAGGAATATTTTTCTTATGAAAATGATTTTCAAAATTTTCTTGTTGATAATGAACCATCAAATTATTTTGAAGCTGTATTTTCTTCTGATGCTAAATTTTGGAAAGAGACAATAAAAATTGAACTTGATTCAATTATTTAAAAAATAATACATGGGTTTTAACTGATGTACCTCCTGGTGCAAGACTGATTGGTTGTAAATGGATTTTCAAAAAGAAAATTAATTTGGATGGATTTTTAGATAAATATAAAGCTCGGTTAGTAGCTAAAGGATTTTCTCAAAAATAAAACATTAATTATTTTGATACATTTGCACTAGTAACAAGAATTGCTTCTATTCGAATATTAATTGCTTTAGCATCAATTCATAAGCTTTTTATCCATCAAATGGATGTAAACACAACTTTCTTAAATGACGATTTAGAAGAAAAAATTTATATGGTTCAACCTGAAGGATGTGTAATTTTTGAACAAGAAAATAAAGTTTGTAAGTTAATTAAATCTCTTTATGGCCTTAAACAAGCTCCTAAACAGTGGCATGAGAAATTTGATCAAGTCTTAATAAAAGACGATTTTTCTTCTGTTGAGGTGGATAAATGTGTTTATAAAAAAATGATAGACAATGATTATGTGATAATTTGTTTATATGTTGATGACATGCTTATATTTGGTACATGTTTAAATATTATGGAACGTATCAAATTATTTTTGTCTACTAACTTTGATATGAAAAATTTGGGTGAAGTGAATACGATATTAGGAATTAAAGTTATAAGGAGTGAAGATGGTATAATGTTGTCACAAGAACATTACGTGGAAAGACTTCTTAAGAAATTTGAATGTTGGGAGATAACTCCTGTAGCCACTCCTTATGATGCTAATTCTAAATTAAAAAGAAATAATGGTGACCCAGTTGCTCAGTCTAAGTACGCACAGATCATTGAGAGTTTGATGCATTTAATGAATTTTACTAGGCCCGATATAGCCTATGTCATATGTAGACTGAGTAGATGTACTTATAATCCCAATAATGAGCATTAGTCTGCATTAATGCGACTGATGAAATATTTGAGAGGAACGATGAATTTTGGTATCTCGTATAGTGGATCCTTCAACTTTATAAGGGTATTGTGATGCAAATTGGATCTCTGATTCAGATGAGACAAAATTCACTATTGGTTATGTGTTCACCCTTGGTGGTGGTGCAGTATCATAGAGATCAGCTAAGCAGACGATCATTGCTAGATCAATTATGAAATCAGAGTTTGTGGCTTTGGAGTTAGCTGGTACTGAGGCTGAATGACTAAGAAATTTCTTAGCAAATATCCCTTTTAAAAAGGATGATCTGTTACCTCATAGCCCTTTGAAAAGGGATGATTTGTTGTCTAATATCCCTTTACAAAAGGATGATCTGATGCCTCCTATATATATACACTGTGATTGTCAAGTCGTAATTGGTATTGCGACGAATAAATCTTACAGTTGTAAGAGTAGACATATGAAATTGAGGCATGATATTGTTAAACAGTTGCTGAGAGATGGAATAATTTTCATTGATTATGTGAAGTTAGAATTAAATTCGGTCGATTCACTGACTAAACCTGTGGGAAGAAAATTAATTCTTCAAACCTCAAAAGAGAAGGGGTTAAGGCCAATATAATTGCCAATAGAGATAGTAACTCAACCTATGTGATTGGAGATTCCATGAAGTAGGTTCATATGGGTAATAACAAGTCAATATTGACTTTGCGTACTAATTGAGAATGCTTGAACTGCTACTAAAATTGAAGGATGAGTTACAAACTCTTAATGAATTCATGGTCCTTATGGATGGTGTATTTAAAGCAGTGTACATTTGATGAATTCACTTCTATGAGAAGTGGAATGAGGTCGTTCCTATGAGACTTTTGGCCTTAGTCTCTAGAGCTCTCATGAAGACCAGGCACACGCATGGCCTATTGGCGCAAAACTGCGTTGAACAACAAAATTATAGTCAAAATGTGATTGATAAAATCTCTGACTTATAATAAGAATTATTCGATTCATAGAAATATTATATTTCACCGATAATTTTATAAATTAAATTTTATTGGTCTAAGTTTAGTTCATAGTCCAGAAGACACCAAACCTACTGCATTTTGTCCATGCAAATCCAACAAGTTAAAATTCTTTTTCTATAAATTATTTTAAAATAATGTGGGGATTGTAGGAAAATTATTTAGTTATTTCAAAATAATTTGCATTTGAAGTGTATTGAAAAAGTCATGTCTTTAAATGTATTTTAGAAGCCACGTAAAGACTTACTCTAGAAGCCATTAAGAGATGGACTTAAGAAGGCTTACTCTAAAAGTCATCAAGAGTTGTACTTGAAAAGGCTTACTTTGGAAGCCATTAAGAGATATACTTGAAAAGGCTTACTTTGAAAGCCATCTAGAGATATACTTGAGAAGGCTTACTTTGGAAGCCATCAAGAAAAGTACTTGAGAAGCTAAATTTTACCTATAAATACTCCCTCAATCCTTACAACAATCTTTAACATTAAAAATTTTCTCTTTAATTTCTCTCTTATAATCCTGCTTAATGATTTAGTTAATATAGTTTAACTTTCTAGTATTTGTACTAATAATTTTGTTGACTCCTCTATCCTGTAATTAATTAGGGAAGTGCTTGTTTAATCCTGGGGAAATATTTTACACTGTTGAAATAGTTTCTTAGGACAATGCCTAGCACGACTCAAGTATAATTAATATATCACTTAAAAGAATAACATAGCAATATTTATTTAATATCAGTATTGTTAACTGTTATTATTATTGTTCCCCAACAGAAACATAGCTTTACTTCTACTTTTTTTTTTATTTCGTTATTAATTTAAGTTCTCTTTATTTATTTTTTGTGTGCAGTAGTCATTATTATCATCTTCTTTGTCTGTCTTTATTCCTGTAGTTGATAACTTTAAAGATTATATGTAACTTATGATTAAATAATCAACAATTGATAATGATTTCTCCTCTTTTGATAATTTCTCGTATTTTTTTCTTTCGGTAAAAAATTTAATCAAAAATTAAAAGAAATAAGCATGTCGCCATCAAATGAAGTGGTCAAAAATATCAAAGACTTATCTCTTTTTTCTTTGTTCAACTGTGACTTTGATTTGATTATGTTATTTAACTATTTCTTTGGTATTATAGTTGAGTCTTTAATTAAACTTATAATTAGTTGAGTTCTAAATATAAGGTTATAATAAGTGTTAAAGCTTGATATGCATAACATTTGTTTGAATGATGAACATATACATTTAGGATTATAGACAGTGAACATATACATTTAGGATTATAGACGGCTCTTTCAGTTCTGGGTTCACTAATTAAGTTTGAAGGCAGATCAAGTACATTATTCGTTGTAAATCGAGTTTAATCTATCTACCTATTATTATAAAATCCTGAATATAAATGTTAGTTAACAAAAATATCTTTCGAGAAATCTTCTCAATATATTGAAAATTATGTCAATCAATGAAGTTGAGAGATTGAGTAAGTTGAACAGATTAGTTGAGGAAGCTTCATAAGAAGCTGACAAACCTAAAAAATCCAAATAAAATGATAATTGTGTTGATATGAAATTAAAGAAGTTGACAGAAAAGATTGAGAGGATTAAAGAAAGAAAGGAGAGGTGAAGGAGAATGGCTTACAGAAGGACTAAAGAAAATGTATATTCTTTTTTGTAAACTTTCTTATGTTTAAATTAATATACATATAGATGCTTTTCGATTAGCTAATTTATACTTTTTCATGAAATTGAATAATAGTTGAAAGCAGCCCTAATGTGGAGATGCTAACAAAAAAAATATATAATAAAAGTTTTAAAAGACCGTCATACTTTTTTATACCTTAAGTAATTTCATAAAATTGAACTCACTAAATTGAGGTATACGCACGAAATGCGTAAGCCTAAACTAGTTAGAAGAAAACCATCTAGTGAGTTAAATTAAAGTCCAACTTTATTTGGACTTAGTTCGTTCCATTGAGCTCCAGAAGATGAGCTAATTTTGCTAGCATAATTATGGTTAAGCTCATAATTAGGAGTTTCATAGTAACTGTTTCATAATTACGTGAAATAGCAACTTGTATTTTATACTTTATAAAAGTGTTGCTACTAAAATACATATACAACAAGATTTATTGTCCTTCTTTTACTCAAATCGGTTGAGTTAAATAACCATGTATTTAAAGCAGTAAATTCTTTTTTCATAAATTAATTATACCATGTATTTAAAGCAGTAAATTCCTTTTTCATAAATTACTCTTATTTAAAGCAATGGATTCTTTTTCCATAAATTAGTCTTATTTAAATTAGTAGATATCTTTTTTCAAATCAAACTCAAAGATTATTATATTTATGATCTTCAAAATTTCAAAATAAAACATTATTATTGTTTTTTTTCTCTCTTTCACTCTCTTATTTCTCTAACCTTTTTTTCTTGTTAGTTTTTTTCATCTTCTTTTTTTTATCGCTTTATTTTTTTTATTTTGATTTCTTTTTCTTTTTTATTTCTTCATTCCACTTTATTTTCTCTCTTCTAGTACTCTTTTTTTTTTCATTTTCATTTTTTCTTTTTCTTTTTCATATTTTTTTTCTTTTTCTATTTTTGTTTTTTCTTTTTTTTTTCACTTTTACTTTTACACTTCTATTTCTCTTTCTTCTTTTTATTTTTCCTTTTTCACTTCTTTTTTCAGATTTTTGTTTTTTGTTTTTTTCACTTTTTTACTTTTCTATCTCTATCTTTTATTTTTTAAAAATGAATATCTATATCACATATACATATCCAAAAATATATACAAAATAAATTGTCATACAAATTTACATATGTATTTACAGTACAAAACATACATATATATCTGCATCTATATTTATAGAAATACATATTTGACTCATATGTATAAATAAGCGCATAGGATAACAAAAAGGACAACTATATACATATACAAATAAGTAATAAAAAATACATGATACATATCTTAAACTGTAAAAAATACAAATAAGTACATATGCTACCCTCTAAAATAACAGAATAATTCAAAGACATATCCAACACCGTACAAACATATGAATATGCATTTGTATATATAAAATACAAATACATGCACATGCCCCTCAAAAATTTATCATACATTTGTGACATAATACATCTGCCTAATTGCGCTTGAACTACATATTTCTTCTTCTTCATGTAGACACTACAAATATTCTTATGACAAAAAATTCTTGTACTGCTCTTTTGATAGCATTGCCTTGATACGTTCTTCATTATCATTGACTGTGTGACATCTTATATGTGGTGCAAACCTTGAAAGTACTCTTGCCATGAATATATGATCACACGACACCCATAGAACAAAATAATGACATAAATCTATATTACATGTACTTTCATAAAAAAAACACGAGATACAGTATGCATATGTTTTCTTTTACATAATACATATTACATTACAAAAAAATACATATAACTCTGCATATGTATTTACAGAATACATGCCTAATCCATATTTATATTACCATACAAAAAATATAAATATGATATGTATTTACGAAATACATATCAGATTCATATCAAACATCAACGAACATAACTATAATATATATCTTCATATGTATTCGCGAAATATAAATGTGATTCATATAAAACAATAAATACAAATGCACATCTTAAACAGTAACAACTATAACTATATACATTTACATATAACTAAATCAAAAAATACATAATACATATCCTGAACATTAAAAAATACTAATATATATATATATATATATTACCCTCCAAAAAAATATATCAACATAACCACTATAACTATATACATTTACATATAACTAAACCAAAAAATACATAATACATATTATGAACATTAAAAGATATACATACATACATACATATATATATATATATATATTACCCTCTAAAAAAATATATCAACATAACTATATGTGTATAAAAAATACATATACTGCACATGACATATAAGCTAATAAAAATACAAATACAAATACCTTCAAAATTTCAAAATAAAGATCATTACTATTTTTTTTTCTCTCCATAATTGTGATTAAATTTCAAAATAAAGTATCATTACTGTTTTTTTACTCTCCATAACTGTGATTAAATTTAAAAATAAAGTATCCGAAAAAAAAGTCAAAAAAAGAGAAAGAAAAGAAGAAAGAGAAATAAAAGTGAAAAAAAGAAATGAAAACATTAAAAAAAAATGGTAATAGGAAAAGAAAAAAATATGAGAAGGAAAAATAAGAAAACAAAAAAGAAAAAATAAATAAAAAATGAAAAAAAAAAAAGAGAAATAAAAGAGAGAAAATAAAATGGAATGAAAAAAATGAAAAAGAAAAAGAAATCAAAATATAAAAATAAAACGATAAAAAAAGATGAAAAACAAACTAACAAGAAAAAAAATTAGAGATACAAAAGAGTGAGAGAGAGAAAAAAATAATAATGATGCATTATTTTAAAATATTAAAGATCATATGAATGATAATAATCTTCATATTTAAATTTGATTTGAAAAAAAAATCTACTAATTTAAATAAAATTTGATTTGAAAAAGAAATATACTAATTTAAATAAAAGTACTTTATGAAAAAAGAATATACTGCTTTAAATAAGAGTAATTTATGAATCCGTGTAAAAAAAAATAAAAAGAAAAGAGATGATTTTTGTATCCGTGTAAAAAAAAAAAAAAAAAGAGATGATTTTTGTGAGGTTTGTTTTAGGATAAATTGGATAGAGGTAAAATAATGGAGTGAAAGTAGAAAAGAAAGAGTAAAACATGCATGTGTAGAGCTAATGGGCAAAAGAATGCCACTTTTGCTATAAAATGTAATTTTGAAAAAGTATTGCTGTAAAACATGCATGTGTATTGCTATTTATTATAATTATGGTCTTAAGTTTATCACTTTCTCTAATTTTTCCAAAAAGAGAAGCTAATTGGGCTGAAATATATATAACCTGTAAATTCAAACATCATGACATTCACAAACATGACTGTAACAGGAAGATTACATCTTAGGAAAGTCAGAAGTTAAGTAATAATATTTCTAGCACAAATGCATCCTTCACAAATTAATTGCCACAACATAAAATAACTAACAATACAAGTGTTTGACAGTACAAGTTCTTCGAGCATACATAATAGAGCTTTTAGAGAGGAGTCTGCTGACATTTTCAAGATTACACCCACAATCAGTAGCACTTTGACAAACCAACAATATTCGGAAGATGGCGTCCAGCAAACTAGAAGCACCTAGAGCACTCCTCCAAAAGACAGCAACAACAAAGAGTAGCCAAACTGCAGAAAAGATCAGCTTTAAGCAAACACTATAAACAGCATAAATAGATGAGACATAAAGAAGAGAAATTCAAAATCGAAAAATATATACTCCTGATGTTTGTGTTTGTGTTTATCATGATTTTCTCCGTCTTTATCAAGTAATTTATCACCTTGTTTCTCCCTCTACTATACATGTTATATGCTCAAAATATTTAGCTAACTTGCCCTACTTATCTTTCTCATTTTTTTCTATGTTTCAGCTTTGTATTATCTCCCTCGTCCTTTCAACCACCCCCCAAAAGCAAGAATTTGAACACTGCTTTAACTTGCACAAATTCGCTTAACACAGCCCGCAGAGGCTGCTCACTGGTTGAGATGAAACAAGCAAAAGAAATTATTTCTGCAGTTAAAACACAGAAAATGCACTTGGATAACACTTCTTTGACTCTTTTCTACCTGATCCAAGGACAACCTTAGAAACCCTCTGTAACACAATTTTTGACGGATTAATTACTCTCTGTCCTTGGAATTTTGAGTCACTCATATCAACAAAGAGTTAAAAAAACGGATCGCACAAGAACAATTCTGAAGCTGAAGGCTGTGCAACAGCAAAAAGGAAAATAGAAGCCCCTTGCATGTTCACAGAGAATTTATGAGCAACAAAAGCTAGATGTGGCTTTAAGCCACAAGATGAAAGAATTTTAATGCAGTCATGAAATAAGACTAGGAAAAAAATAAAGTCTCTGGTGGTTTCATGAAAAACTAATGAGGGGCAAAACCTAAGTATAGGCATTACAGTTGAGATTTGAGGAAGATAGTTGTCTAGGACGGCAACAACGGCCATTTTAATCAGCTCCAGAGGTTCTGGTCTAGTGTCAAGAGCGCAGCGCCCAGTTGCGAGTTAGGTGCATTTCACTAGGTTGAACTCTACATTGGACCAAAAAAACATCTTTCAAGGAAGAAAAGGCCAGTATCCTCCGAGTTTCAAACCATGCACTAGCTTACATTTTGGAGATTTCACATTTATCAAAAATATGCTGTCTTAATAAAGAAAGAACTAAAAGACCATGTTTATCAAGTTGAAATGCTATGCAGAAGATAGATATGACACAACTGAGTTTTGCTAATAGGTCGGAAAATGTTTTCAACCGGGAAACTTCGCAAGAATCATGATGTGCAGCTTGTTACTCCAAAGGTGTTGCAATAACCGAAACTTGTTGTACCTACTGAGCTGATGGTTATGCTGGTCAAACAAGAGAGTAAGTTCCTTGAATCTGCTTGTCTGAACGGCTTTATTCAGGTAGCACTATTCCCTGTATTTACTGAATCGTTGAATTCATTTTCTATATGATAGTTGAAAAACATGAGAAAATACTCTCACATAGGAAGCAATACTCATTCTCTCAACATTACACTGTTTCTCATTGGCATTAGACAGAACTAATTATAATGATGTCAGATGTCGGAACATACAAACATAATTTATAAGCAAACTCCAGCCATTTTTGACTCGCTACCAACTAAGTGTGGGCCGTAGAACTATGTTTTTTGTACTCATTACTAATACAGTTCACCTAAGAATTGTTTACTATAGTCATATGTTGCAAAAATAGCAGAATTTATTTTTTGATAACCAAAATATAAATTCTGCTATTTTTTTACAACACAAGACGAGACAAAGTAGGTGTTTGGCCATAGATCCAAATATTTTCTCATTTTTTAAAAAAACAATTATGGAGTTGGAGATGAAGACGGAGTTAAAAGGGCAGCTCGGTGCACTAAGCTCCCGCACAGACGGAGTTAAATGGGCAGCCCGGTGCACTAAGCTTTAACTCCGTCTTCAACTCCAACTCCATAATTTTTAAAAAAAAAATGAGAAATATTTGGAATCTATGGCTAAACGCCTACTGTGTTTGGTTATACTTTTTGCAAAGAATATCTGGAATAATATCCATGCACGACTGTACTTAAATACAACTTCATAAGTTGAAAGTGAGTTGGAAAACATGTTATAACTTGCTTTCCAAATTTGAAATACAGCTTTAAGTTGGATTGAAATTTAAATGGCCAAACACTGGTTCTCAAATCAAGTGAAAAATTATTCCGGGAAAAACTGAATAAATTTTATGGCCAAACGGGCACAAAATTTAGGATAATATTATGAAGGCGCGCAAGTAAACAAACCTTTCTTCTATTTAAGATCCTAACTAAAACCTCAACTAGGCTTGAACGATTCGGATCCCAGCATGAATCTGTCTAGAGTCCTCCGACGCAAAACAGAACTTGAGATAAACAAATACAAATACATCAAAAGAAAAGAATGATTCTTATGTTGTTAATAGGTTAATCATACAGGATCATTTCAATCTACCCATCCACCGCTTCATCTTACATGGGTTGATCAGCAATATAATTCCTTTTTTTGATAATCAAATCAGCAATATAATTCCTCATGACTACTCTTCAAACACAAATAACCAAAGACTTGAAAATTGAGTTGCATTGAATGTGGTAAAATATTTCTGACCAGGAAAAATGGAAAGAATGCATCTCACTCACTTCTGCAGCTTTCCATTCCAAAGAGGTTATACTTAACCAGATCTTGATGTTCATATGAAGGGATAGCTACACTTAAGACTGAAAAACAAATGAGATAGGTCCCTAGAATCTTCTCCTTGAACAACTTATTCCTCAAGCACTATGTTCATTATTTGTTTACCTATCACGTTCTTTTCTTATAAAATTTTTTATAAAAAAAGTTAACGTGGACGCTACATGAAGAAGAAGAGAAGATGCTCAGTGGATTAAGAATGGATAGAGAAATCTTCCACAGCAATAATCAGATTAACGAGATTATTCAATAACCTCATCATTGCACCTCCATTTCTTATATCAAATTATGCAAAACACACAAACATACAAACAGGAGAAAGAGAAAATGAAACCCTAGATTGAAAGTTAAAAGAGAGCGTCAAAACAGAGTCCGTAATATATAAAATGAACACTCTTCACCACTGAGCTGCAACACTCGATTTTTTCTTATATGATGACTATATTGGAGAGAAATCCTTCTTCTCTCATCATTTCATAGATTCTACTCCCTTTTTATTGACATCAGAAGAAATTTATCATGACGACATGTTTTCACAAGATGCGTGCATAGTTTACAAGGACACTCCTGCAAGTCAAGTCTAAGGACAGCAGAACTAATGTATTGAACTCGCCACCACTGTCACCTAATGCATTTCTTTACCGAAAGCATTCTATGTAGTGAACGAATAGCAGCAAAAAAACAACACATGTGGAGACCAAATATTAGAATAACAAAATCAGACAATATTCAAGGAATCTAAGAATCATGCCCTAAGGAGTCTAGGTAGGCCGCACAGGTGATGCAGACCTCCTGCTTCATTCCTTCTATTTTGAACTCCTAACCCTCACTTCAGCTGAACTTTGTGGATCCTGGTCATGATCCAGTCTAATACCCCTTTGCCACAAAAGGGAACTTGAGATCAACAAATCCAAATACACCTAAGAGATAAATGATCCTTGTGTTATCATTCAGTTAATCACAGAGGATCTTCTCAATGTTTCTCCCTTCATTTCATATGCATTCAGCGCTAAATCCAGTTTCTGATGATTCTTCCCCAAAAACCAAGTTCTAGGTGACTTAAACGTGCACATGCATCAAACTTACCCTTACCAATGATCATAAATGAAGCAATATCCCCACTTATAGTCGACTCTAGCTTATCCTTTTGGTTATCTAGTGTGGGA